>NC_056741.1:368811686-369014186 GCF_019279795.1 Protopterus annectens | reverse complement strand
TGATGCTGACGCTCAGCTAGGTTGCTATTTTTTCAGGTTTGGAAATTGATAAAGTCTTTTTAGCTTTAATTTGTTTCAGTCCAAGATAGACAGATTGAAAGTGTCCATCGGTGTCTTCTTGGCTGCAAGATAGTTAAACGTTTCTAACATTATGAAACTATTTTCATTCTTTATCATAACGCATATCACTATCCAGAAGTTCCATTGATACAAGCATCTATGTAACCTGTCCAGCTTCCAAATAGACACTCTAATCTCCAACCTATAATCTGTTAGTTGGCCCTCTTTATATACCCTCCAATTAGAAGAAGCAGTGTCCTTGTTCAAGACCACTTTTCTAAATATTCTAAATAAACTGTAGCTCCTATCAGAACCATAAGAGCAAAATTTAATCCAGCTTTATGGCTATTAAGGTAAACTAAGCAAATGAGGAATCAGAAGGACAGGCTTGGTACTGTATCGAAAAGAACAAAAAAGAAGCTGTCCTACTGAAACATAAACAGTTGCAAAACTCAGCTAAAAGCAATATCATATCTGACAAGCAGTGTATTATACTAATCTTCAGACCTCTGCTCATTTTAGTCCTAAACTATTCTGCACTTCAGTCAATCATTTTCTTAACCCAGGTCAGTCTACTCAACCAACTCCCTCTTTAAGTAATGACTCAGAAAACATTGCTAGCCAATTCAACTCACATCTCTTCCATGTTGTAACCTCTCTATTAAGAGGAACACAGCACATAATCTTTACCCATTCTTGGAACCTTCTCAAAACACAAATAAACTGTGTTCACAGCCCATACCTATCTCCACTATCAAAAGTCTTCTCCTCAAGCTAAAACCCACTAGTCTTGCCCCAGACAGCCTTCCAGAAAAAAACATCAAGCTTGTAGTTGATGCTGTGATTTATCCTGACAAATTAATCACTGGTATATCCTGGCAAATCAATGACTGGAATACCCTCACAAATTATCACTCATTTAGAAAAAGTTATGTCCCAGAGCTCTGGAAAAAAATCCCTTATACAATAATGTTATTTTAAAATGTTGAGATTTTTGTTTCTAATATACATCCAGTGTATAAAATTAATGTTAACTGCAGGATTTGCCCATGGTTTGCCTACTCAAATAACAACCTCATAATTAAACCACAACAGTTGTTGAATCTGATACATCCTGAATCACTCCAATTAATTGCTGATCATCAGTTTAGTAACAATTTAAGTAACCAGATGGTAGTTTAAATTAGGGTGAGCTTCAAACATATTCTTATGCATTGCCATATTAGCACTTTGGATGTTCAGTAATAAATATATGGTAGAGTCTGCCTTACTTCATACTTTCTAGTAACAGAATAAACAGAATCACTGTGAACCAAAGCATTTGAATTAGCCATTAAATATTTAAATAAATAAATAAATAAAGCACACAAAACAAATCACACTGCATCAGGTGCATTTATTTGGATCTTACAAGCTAAGCATTATTGGAATTATTGGTGTTTCCAGGTTTCAGGATGACCTTTTAACATATACCCAACAATATTTTTATAAAAGCTGAAGAGTCTCAATGTACTACAACTTATATACATTGAGCATATTCCAATATTAAGTGGAAGTTGCTGCAATTGCGGTGGTAGGATTAAGTGGGGTTGTAGGAGTGGTGGTGGTTGTATCAGAGACTGTGGTTGCAGATGACAATGTAATCTGACTGTGGCTGACTTCTTGGCTGTTACTTGCTTCATCACTGTGACTGAGTCCTTTCATTCCTTGTCTTCCCTAAAAAAAACAAAAAAACAATACTATAGAAACCACAGAATGCAACTTTATTGGATATTGGATGCATACCCTTCATTATTCGACATATGACATTGCTTAAGGGAGTAGCTGGATGTATTCAGTCTACTTAGCCAATCACTTCTTTTCTGAGCATTTCTCAAAACTTTTATGGGTTAAAGAGAGAGGAGTAGCCAGAACAATCTAAATTAATATATGCAACAAAAACATTTACAAAATCCATACAAAGATAAAAAAAATCTTCATTAAAATCACCATTGAATACTTCTAAGGGGCAACAGTTGAAAATAATGGTGCAATGTTTAAGTGCCTGCAAGCAATATTAAGATGGCTGCATGTAGTTATTTTTCTAATATTAAGTATGAAATATAAGTATAAAGGAGAAACTTTTGGCTGTACATTTTCATACAACAAACAGGTTAATAGGATTGAGTGAAAGGTAAATTTTAAATACAGCTATTTTTTTGTTTTCAATAACTATGTTCAGTAGTTGCTTTTCCATAGAGGAAGATAATGGTATATTTACAACGAAATTAAGATTATTGTGTAAGGCTCCCAAAGTTACCAGGGCAGCAGAATGAGCACATCAACCACTGCAAACAAAAGAAGCACAGCTGGCAGGCTTACTAACAACTCTATAAGAGAACTACAGTAGATAGTCGATTACCCAGACTAATTGGAACCTAGGGTAGTTTGGATAATCAAACTGTTTACATAATCAAACATATAAATGAACTGGATAAAAACATCTAAAATCTTCTTTTGGGGGGGCACACAGGAATATATGTTTCAGACATTCAGTGATTCCAGTGGATGATAAAAATATTTTTCACACATGAGCTAGCTACAAGCTCAAAACACATGCTCAAGTGGATACGTATAATGTTTTCATATTCAAACTTTATGATTTTTCCTACCTGAAAGCTATGGAAGGCCAGTTCTGTAAATGACTGTTCAGATAATTGACGTTCGGATAACTGACTCTCTACTGTACATCACAGCAGATTTAATCCTGATGCCATTTTACAACCATCCAGTCTTGTCACACTACACTAAAGGATTAGTGTGTTCTATGTTTTTGGAGGAATGCAAATTAGGAGTTACGTTATTTTGTAAATGAAATGTAAGATTTACCTAAGTTAAATTCTAGACACAGCTGCAAAAAGAAGCTCCAAGAAGCTTGGAATGTTTGTCATAATATTCACAAAATTCACAATAGTACATTGAAGCAGCACTTAGATTTGCTGACTGACAAGGCTTGTTCATCCATATCAGTTTATGCTGCTATACCTTCTGTGCAGAGTATGCATCCAGCTCCTCACTTGTATGAGTTTAACTAAGTGATCCAGTTTATTCCCAAGTATCAAAGACATGCTGTATGTGAACCAAAGTTCTAGCAAATTGCCCACTGCTATGCATGTCTGTGACAGTCAGTACTTGTTTGCCCTTCCTGTGATTGCTTTTCACGCCACTTTTGTGTCACAGCTTTGAAATGGATTAAGCAGGCAGCCATGCAATAAAAAAATAATTAATTCTCTTTTAAGGTAGGTAGAGTGACTCACCTCTGGTATCCCCAGAAAAATAGATCATAGTCGTAATGGGAGTAACCCAATCAAAATAAATAAACAAAGAAACACACATGCAAACAGACAAATTAATTAACATTAATTACAGACAAAATGAATAAATAAATACAAACCAGCAAAAAACTGTTACCTGAATTAGAATATATAGCTTATAGTTTTGAGTCATCACCAAGATGGGTTATACATTTTGTAGAATAAATTGCACATTAATTTAAAATGCTGAGCAAGATTCTTATTGATCCCTGGTTGATCATCCCATAAAACGTTGATCTATGAATCTTGTTCATCTTTTGCATGCTTGTATGCAGGTGAGCATCCGTGAATGATGCAATAGAGTTGCTCACCTCTGCATACAGCTGGTAATATGTGAGCACAGAAAATTACAGTCACATAAAGTGGTTTAGTCATAGGTGGTTGTATAGAAGAGTGCAAGGCTGTGAAGCCACAATATGCACTGGGATAGAGTGAAAACCTCTGAGTGAGAATGGATTATGTTGTGTGTGTGTGTGTGTGTGTGTGTGTGTGTGTGTGTGTGTGTGTGTGTGTGTGTGTGTGTGTGTGTGTGTGTGCACTTGTGTGCATGTGTATGCTTCCATGCTTGTGTTTGGCTGCAGGATGGAAGAGAACGGTTCTGCCAGCTCACTTTTTGCATCCTCTTCTAAGATTCCACTAAGTCCTACATACAGTTACAATGCAATTCAAGGAGACATTATTAATCCGCAGGATGCATTAAAATTTGAGGCATGATGAGAGCTGTCTTACCCAGTGAACATGTAAGCATGCATGCACACTTGGTACAAGTTTTAAATTTTAACACTTGTGCATGTGAGTGCTGGAACAGTGAGACTGAATATGTGAAAATGGAGCACCATGTATACTAATTCTCCAAACGAAAGGATATCACTGTCTGATACCTTAAACCTCCTGTAATGGTGGCCCATGGGATACATACAAATGACCGCTTAAGAACATCAATTATTTCAACTACGTGGGTTCTGAATGTCCATGACTTTTTTACTTTTAAGTCTTTATGGTTATATTCAGGCTAATAAAGCCATACCACACCAGCTGTGGACATGCATGTTTCAACCTTTTTATTGACCTCATCAAACCATATTCACAAGTGTTGCCCTAACACAGCAGCTGTGACTGTTACAATTTGCCATGCACCATAATTATTAGAGAGAGAGATCTATCTCTTTATGTGTATATATATATATATATATATATATATATATATATATATATATGGACCTCATCATATATAATCGAAATCCCACTTACCCGATTTTCATAACATTGAGCTAAGAAAGTAACTGTATTTGTACTAAGTCAAGTCTAATACTCTGCATTTTTATACATTATTAATATGTGACCAGTTAAAGTTTGTTTAACTCCTTTACTGTGAATGTATTTGCATTATAAACATGTATTACTTTTGATGATAAATTATTTTGAACTGTTTGGAGCTTATCTCCTCGGGCCACTACTGAAAATGGACATATATCCAGCTAGACTAGCCCAGTCAACAACTGTAAAATAAAAATCAATAATTGTAAAATAAAATAAAATAAAAAAAATAAAAGAATACCAAATGTCCAAAACACCGACTGCTCGGAACATCGACGTGTAACTAAAGGTAAGTAACTGCTTGGCCAGCATGTTGACCTTTGTCCTGACCTCCACAGTAATGTGATCTTGGAGTTGGTATATTTAGTTAAGGGGAGGGTGTGGGGGGTGCAACTTCCCACATAGGGGGGTGTGAGGATGAAGTACCCCACATGAGTGAGTTTTCTTTGGTTCCATTTAAGTTTGTTTGTCGGGTTGCCAAACTGGTTACTTACCTTTAGTTAAATGCCGGTGTTTTGGACTTTCGGTGTTTTCAGCTCAATGTTATGAAAGTCGGGTAAGTATGAATTTAGGAGTTGTGGGTGGTTTGTTCCCAGTGGGGTGGAGGTGGGGCTTGGCCACTGCTCAAACACTAACTTTGTGAACTTTAAGGTGGGGTTATAGGGTAAATGTGCTCTTGACAGCTGTGATTGAGATTTTTTTTTCTTTTTTAATAGTTTTACCTTAGTCTTGCCAAGGGGAAGCCATTAGATGTTTACAATGTAAGCCATTTAAGCAGTGCCCCATTTAACATCACAACTAAAGTTTAAAAATGACATAAAATATAAGTGGCTATTAATTGTATAAGGTATGGTTTGAACATCATAAAGCTTGAAATAATGCAGCTACTTATTCATTACATTGGAATCTCCCAAAGTGCAATTTACCTTTTAATGGCTGCAAGTTCTGTTCTATTTCCTGGTTGGCTCATTCAGTTAGTGAAGTATCTTCATTACAGCATCACCTGTTGCCTAATGTTCCAAGTCAAAGAATACAGCATTTAACTGAAATACAAGTTCCTAGCACATGAACAAATTTGGTCACAATTTATCCTTTTACTACAGATGCATCAGTTTCAATGTTTAATATATCAAGTCCTAAGAAGCAGGGAGTGAAATTCACTGCTTGAGGGTGTGGGGGCCTTCTTTATTTGTTTGTCTTCAATGAACGATCTCTTTCATTGAAATGGCATAAATCAGAATTCTCAACAAGTGAAATTAATTGATATAAATTTAACTAGATGATCTACCTGTCAGTATTACTCTACCAGGACACAACACAACTGGGAGAAATACACAAATCTAATTGTATAACAAAAACTTTATACCAATTTATGTTGTGCAGTATTATTGATGGTGGACCATTATAACCATTATGATTCTTTAAAGGCCTACTGCCAGTATTACTGGCATATGGTATTTGTGCTGATTTACCCTGCAGAATAAAGTACACTACAGATGATTTCAATTGGTAATTCTGCTCTTCTCTGATGACAAAAAAGAGTGATCACAAAAGGAGAGCGCTGCACATAGCTGGATGGGCAGAAAACCAAACATTTATGGTGAGCACCCTAACAAAGTGGCCCCAGGGATTCAGCTTATCTGTTGTTGTGATACCCGTGCTTAACTTTTTTGGATGCATCTGATAGGGTAAGTATTGGCAAACTGACACTTGAAGTATGCAGTTTTTTTTTTATGTCTCCATATTGTACCTGCCTATGCAAGGTGCTCAACACCATAGCAAACCAACACAGTCAGTGTACATGCATAATGCAGCATATTTATATATATATATATATATATATATATATATGTATATATATATATATATATATATATATATATATATATATATATATATATATATATATATATATATATATATATATATATATATATATATATGTATATATATATATATATATATATATATATATATATATATATATGTATACATATATATATATATATATATATGAATCACTCTAATACACCATGAGCAGGTATGGAGTAACACAGATATTTGACATAATGGCAGTGAACTGAAAGGGCAGGTATTTATGCAGTGACCTCCAAGCTTAATATTCTCACCAGACTGTGTTGGTCCACATCACTTATCTGTAATTTGATCAAAAAATTTAAACCTACTATTCTCTCTGCTGACCAACTCCCCGCTGAGTACCTGCAAATATCAGCTGATGCCATTGCCTATCCAATTTCAATTCTAATCAATTGTACCATATCAGAAGCTAAAATTCCCACCATTTGGAAAACTTCATACGTAATCACACTATATAAAGGAGGTTCCTATACTGAATACTTCAATTATAGACCCATAGCCATACTCTCTCCACTTGCAAAGATTATGGAAAAATGTACATACAAACAATTCATGCACCACCTAATCCAAAATCACCTCATGGCTGATACCTAGCATGGTTTTCATCCACACCATAGCACGACCTCTGCCCTAATGACTTTTACAATACCATAAATAATAACCGTAACAATAATCACACATCCTCTGCCCTCTTCTTGGATCTTTCCAAGGCATTTGATATGGTCGATCACCAACTTCTGATTCGTATCCTGCAAACTTTCTGTCTAGATCACCAACTTCTGATTCGTACCCTGCAAACATTCTGTCTAGATTCTAAAGCCCTCCTTTGGTTTACATCCTACCTTAATGGGAGACAACAGGCTGTCCTTGGCAGAACAAACTCTCTGATCTATTATGGAACACCCTTGGAGTACCACAATGGTCCATATTAGGATCCCTACTGTTTTCCACCTTTATTAATTACTTGCCTACTATAATACCATATGTCAGCTGTATCCAATATGCTGACGACTCCACCCTGATCTGCTCAGCTACACCTCTCACAGACTTGAGGGCTGCTACCCAGTCTACCTTTTGTACCATAGAAAACTGGCTCTCCAAGTGTCGGCTGTTACTTAATCCCAAAAAAAAAAACGCTCTTATTCTCACCAGTTCAAAAGTCTGCTCCCTTCTCCTTTACCATAAATGTAAAAGATGGAACAGTTATCTCCTGCGATCCCCATACAAAATTACTGGGCATCATTATTGACAATAACTTAAACTTTGACCTACATGTAAATCAAACAATCAAGAACATCAATAAAAAACTTGGGTCACTCTATAGAATTAAAGCCTCCCTTACCCCTCCAGCTAAGATGGCCTTTGCTCGCTCCCACCTTCTTTCAGCACTTTTATATGCCTCCCCCCTTCTCTACAATCTAAACAAATCTGAACTTAATAGACTCTCAACCTGTTACAATCACATTGCCAGTTTTGCCATAGGCCTGCCATTTAGAACCCACCACTGCATCAACCTCAGACAGTTTGGGTGGCTGGAACTTCCCAATCTAATCGAATATAATCTGCTGATCATGGCTAACAAAGTCCTCTATAACCCAGATAATACACCAGCCCTCAGAAATATTATCCTCCCCCATAACAATCCAAGACTGCTCCGATCCTCAAGTAAGCTACAAATTCAGACAAAATTAACAATGCAGCTGGCAATGCCCTCTTCGCAAACTCAGCAGGAAGAGCCTGGAACGTATTTCCAGCCGATATTACTTTGCTCTACTCCCTAGGCCAATTTAAAGCTAAAATCAAACAACATCTGGCAATAAACTGGCTATGCCACTGCAACAAGCCTGGCTAAACTCTCAAAATGAAGGTGAATTATCTAGTTAACTAGCTATTGTTAATTTTCTCCTGACTACAACCAGGGGTAACTTCTAACCTGTAATCTTGTCTATTTCATGTTTACCAATGTATTTTTTGGAAATACCATATATGTAATCATGTTTTATTAGTCATTGAATTTATCTGCATACGTTGGAGCTTATCTCCCTGGGCCTCTGCGGAAAATGGACATTGATCCAGTCGGACTATCCCGCTCAACAAATGTAAAATAAAAAATAAAAAATAAAGTAAAAATTAATCAATCCAAATGAATACATAGCTGAGGATACCACTGTCCTATTATGCACTGCTAATGATTTGTTCATCCAACAGACATGCAACATTAAGGTGGTGAGGCCCATGGTAGGTCTAGATTCCACAACACAGTCTACACTATCCAATGAATGAGCCTGAATGAATACTACCCTATGTCCTTATAAGGATGGTAACTAATATTTATAAAACTCTAGCACAGGACTGTTTACACCAGCAACTACTCATGGGCATTAACTAAAATTTTCTTCTTTTAGCAAATATCCTCATGGTTGACTTTAAATTATAACCAGCACATAAACTTCCTATTCCCATATGTGTAGCTCTAGTTTACTCTGACATGCCTGGTGAGGCTGAATTAAACATTTAAATGTTCATCCCTTCAGTCTTAATAACTTAAATTGATTAATATTTGCCAACAACACAATTTTAGAATGCTTCACTTTCTTCTGGAGTAAGTCAATGAACATTTATTCTAATGAAGCCAAGTAGGCTGTTGCTGGATTTATACAAAGTCAAGGACATGAGAACAAACTAAACCATCTGCGCAAGCTAGGAAATGTTTGCAAAACTAAAACTAATGTCTTTTGGCTTTTCCTGGTTAGGTAGGGGTCGCCACAGCAGAATTCTGGTCCACTAATGATTGGCAGTGGATTTTTATGGTGCTGAGGTGCCAGCCCGCCACCCAACCTTCAAAGAAGGCACACCCATTCACCTACCTGCATGTCTTTAAATGTCACTTGACCATAGGGAAGACATGCAGACTCCACACAGAAGGTGCTACAGCCAAGAATTGAACCAGTGAACCTCTTGCTGGGAGGAGACAATGCTAACTGCTGCACCACCATGGCCCTTTGAAATGAAATGTATGCAAAACTGTAGTGATAAATTCTAAAGTTAGCACCTTGGGAACTCCTAAGTGATGTTGATGAGATGCCTTGCAAAATCTGATGTCTGTGTATGGCTACTTAAAGATAATACTAAAACCACCCGAGGCCTTCTTTAAGACTGTATATATATATATATATATATATATATATATATATATATATATATATATATATATATATATATATATATATATATATATATACACAAAGTATTCATTTTTTGTGTACTGTTCTGTTTCCACAACATAATTTAAATATCGGTGTGTAACTATACATTGAATATCAGCTATGGCCTAAACTGAACTATCCCTGCAGCATCATACATTTTTCTTAACTGTCCATATTCTGTGAGAATGGTCAGACTTTTTGCCTCATATTTATGGTCTCTTCCTCAAAAAATTGTGTTTTCCTTGCAAATAACTAAGGACTGAAGTCCCTATTAATCACAGGCATTTGAGTTTCAGAATTCATATCCATTAGAACATGCATGTTAATACAAAACCTACTATTCTATCAACATATATAAGTGCAATAAAGTTTTCCCAGACTGTGGGCCTTTTTCCACCATTATTTGTGGCTTTTTCCAAATTTCTTGTGCTTAGACTTTGAGAGATATGGCATCATAATATTACATAATATAACCCACGTACTAGGGTAGCCATTTACTTTTCTTTCTATTCAATCAGAGAGATCAGTAACAGATGGAGCCCTAAAACAGTGTCATATCCTCCTCACATCCTAGACTGCAGGCTACTTCAAATAATAAAGCTGCTTCCTCTAAGTAAGCTTTTTTTCCAGAAATCCTACTAAAAAAAATTGAGATCTGCATTCACATTATCTATGTTTTCATAATGTATAAGAAGGACAGTCTTCACATAGATTCACAGATACCTAGCTGATCATTCTTTACTTGTTCCCAACAATGTAGACCTACCATAGTCATGTCTAGGATTCCATTAAACTATGGAATACAAAAAATATAGTCACATGCATGTTGCATTCTTCATACATCTAACAAATGTGTTTGTATTATACAGCCATATTAAGCACATACCATAACTTGTGACCTAAGCTTTGGCCTTATCACCACAATTTGCCTTAAAATTATAAGCCTCAGTAATAGTCAATTGTTATGCAAGCAGGTTTCATCTCCTAAATGAAATGTGTTTCAAGTAATGTTCCTTTTGGCTTTACAGAGTAACTTGTCACATCATCTGAGTTTATCCTCAGCCTTTAAAAAAACTGTGGGCAAGGTCTAATAATATTTTAATCAAATAAATAAATAAACATATATATATATATATATATATATATATATATATATATATATATATATATATATAAATAAATAGAATGCTGTATTCCACTGTTTTTAGAAAAGTCAACAGCCAGATAGCAATAAGGTAGCTAAAACAGATACACAAACGTTTTAGGAATAAACTATGACAGAATGCCATTAAAAAGCATTAGGTATATAACAAAGCAGATAAAACATTTTACTAATCTGATAATCTGGCAGTCTGCCATTGGCAACATCACTACCAGGATCTAGGTCTCAGATAGCTAAGTGTCATCTTGCCACATAAACAGCCATTGAAAGTTTATGTTGACTTGAAATGCAAATAAAAATCCTGTAGAAAATACTCAGCATATATACACACTACTTTGTCATTCAGTTTCACCTTTATGGACTAATTCTTCACAGGATCTTTGCTCTCATTGTAGAGGAAAAATCATTCAGTGCATATATCTCTCCAGTTAACATGACCTTATGCAACCTGGATTGATTCTTTGCTGCTGCCATATGCAGATACTTTCTACATATTCCATGACTGATTTAGCTACCCAAATTATGAGATGCAACTCCATTTCAAAACATTCACAAGGGTTGCAGCTTCAGGCTCCTACAATCTGCCTATATCACAAATGAGAAAAGAAAAGGCTCACTGTCATAAGAAAGTCCATATTGTGCAGCTTATTAACAAAGGGATTGCATCTAGAGATTTCATTGTGCCCCTTAATTCAGCCCTCATTAGGCCATTGAGTATAATGACCCTTTGGTATGTATCTGTCCAGACACATGCAACAACTGTAACACCCACAGAGATACCTGAACAAAAGGACAGGATAACTAAACAATATGCCCTACACAGAATGATTCAAAGCCCTGTCACTATACTCAGTGACCTATGTCTGGAGTGCAAGGAAAATACAAAATGTACCCCATGACTGCCCACGTGTACTACTGATGGTCAATACTTTATACCATGCATGGGTCCTGTGAAATTATCTGTTGAATAATCCCAGTTATTCTCACTAGGGTAATTTACTGCTGAACATGGGAAGGATAAAGCCAGTCTAACACCAAATGGGATAGGTTAATGTATGCACAAAAGGAAAATTGGTTAGGCATAAAATGGCCTGCAAGGGCACCTTACGCAGTACTTGCCTATGAACTTATGATTGCATTGTCCACAGAAGACATGTGTGACTTACAATAAATATACATTACATATAGGTAATCAAATCAGTAGTTTTAGTTAGTTAAAGTTAGTTGGATTTTGAGGTGATGGTTACTTTACTTTGCTGCTACAAACAAATATATTGAATCTAATTTGATAGTGTCCTAACAAGCACATTTCCTACCAGGGTTATTTTGAACATGAGTATTTTAAAGTTTAGTTCATTCAGACAGGCCTCACTATTAATTTCAGAGGATAGCTGGTATCAGTGTGCATCTGGAATCTGTCATATCTTAGGACACTAAACTGAGCTTCGGTTCTGCAGGGATAATTTTGAAAAATAAATGTTGTTTCTCCTATGTTATTAAAATAAAAAAGTAACTGATAAAAATTATATTATAATGTTATATGATGCTGGCATCCTAATATAAAAAATCTAATTCATGATATTTAAAGAAGGTAATTGTGTGGGGTGAGAGATGTGTCCTTCTAATGCAAATAATACTTACTGAAGCAGGAATGGGTGCACTTTTTTCAGTACATTGTCCGTTCTGACATTGTTGATTTGGTTTACATCGACATGCTGCAAAATAAAAGACAATCATTGAACCATTCTTAACAAAAAGCCTAAAGAGTTTTAACACTTATTGGTATGGATGAATTTCCAACGCATGTTTCTGAAACTTGACATGAATCACAGAATACTGTAAAATCATTCAGAGCCAAAAACAATAATTAATAATTTATAACTTTTAGATTTCTTTATTAGTGAACTTTTAGCCTTCTCAAACAGAAAAGTAGCATAATATGTAACTTTATATTTACTAACGGACAAAATTATCTCTTCTTTCGGAATACATTTTTCTTTTAGAATCCAAAAGCCATGTTACCTTTCAGATATTCTAGGCTAAAATTTGACACAATCAAATTAACATTTATTAATCAAAAGTGTGATGTGTTTCAGTATCATGACCTGATATATGAAATGGTGGGGGGGGGGCATATTACTTTCTGAGTAGCCATATCTGCAGAGCTATTTAACTGTATTCTAACTAACATTGTCAGTGTCTTTTAGAGGATGGTCTACAAATTACCCTTGTGCTACATTATAATCCTCCTCCTCCCAACATTAGCTTCTGAAGCAGAGATCCCACTTTCAGTCTAGGCCCACATAGTTATAACCTTAACTGCTTGTTTGGTTGATACCACAACCAGCATATCAAAACTTACATAGGATGTTTCCTTACAAGGTAAGTCAGTAAATAATTGGCTAGTACCTAACAAATAACTATACAAAATGAGAAAAAGAAAATGTTCAAAACAAATAAAACTCCGTAAAATGACAAAGCAACATGTGTTGTTTAACGTCTGAAGAAGTCCAGTAAGTTAGTGGACAAAAAATGCTTAACTTGTGATAGTTATTTTTTTCAATAAATTTGGTGTTCACAGCCGATACAGTGTGCCTTTTGTCATTTTAAAAAGAAAATGTTGTTCAAATGATCTCTTTACTCATTGTGTATCACTTCTGGCTTAAAACAACTGCATCCACAAAGTTATAGAATACAGTACACATATTGTGCTGCATTTCTTTTGCACACAGCATTAATAAATCATTAATGTTTGTTTTAGCTATGGCGAATCAGCAAGTCTCTGGCAATCAGGGAATGTAATTTCCCTCCCCACAACCATTACATCCCAGTATTACTACATACGGTAATTCTCTTGTCAAGGTGACTGAAAATAGTAACATAATTTCAACTTTATCTGATTCTCTGTCTGGAATGAGACCTAGTCATTAAAAAGAATGGACTGAAACTTTCTTTTCATTCTAAAGGCAGACCAGTGGTTACTTGTCCTCATCACATTCACAGCACAGGCTCCACAAGGAAAAGGGTGCTGTTGATGCAGTCTTCATTCTATCAAAATCTGATGAAAAAGGACAACATATCAGGGCATCTTTGTTCTTACAATTACCTAAGGCCATCAGTGTATTCGGTCACACCATTCTTTTTCTGGTGTCTCCCTCTGACATCTGATGACAGGCATATGGCTTCTGTTCCGCAACTATTATTAGGAGATTATACTTTGGTTTCGTATCTGGTTTAATGACAGCTCAGTCTGACTTTCTAAACATTTATTTTAAGAGTAAAAAGGGAAATTATTATTATTATTATTATTATTATTACTATTTGTAGATGTCGAGTACAGATTGCTGGCCTCATCATAATTCATTTAGAAGTGGTGAGAGGATTAGAAAAAAAGCAGCCTTTCCAATAGACCTCAAAACTATACTTTCACTATAAAGACAGACTTGTGCCTATTGCTGTCATGTTCAATTTCCCAGGCCTAGCTGTGTTTTTATTCTTGGTGGATCTTGAGCTGCCTTTCACTTATGCTAATTATAATCAGCCACCCCCCTTTCCTACTTATTCATAGCTGTTCACTCTTATAACTACAGCACTCATCTTGCATTTATATATTTCCTTTTGTATTTATTAACTTGCTGGTTCTTTAATAGGAATCATTTCAGAGTTCAGTAGCTATCAAAGAAGCAATATAATGTTCCCTCCAGTGGGTGTTATACTGTCAAAGAAGCAGAAGAAAGGTCTTTTATGTTACAAATTAGGCTACATTCAAATTAAACATTTGTCTGAATGTAGACTAAGGGTAGTAGGTCATATTATAATTGATATTCAATAAGTCATGGAGTCGTAAGGCCTAGGAATGAGAGATGGGGTTACACTGTGATAACTGTGGGCCATAGGCATGGTTGCTGGACATGAGGTGGGAATGTGGATATAATAATAGGAACAGAACTATAAGGCCAATTAGTTCAAGATGACGTGTTTGAAGGAAAGTTAAACTAGGCAGAGGCAGGATGTTAGAAGAAAGACATGGGTCAAGAGAATTAGAGCAGAAGCAAAGAGGACCTGAAGACAGAGGGTGGAGGGATGGTGAGGCTGGTAAAAAAAATGACAAGCAGGAACTCAGCTTGGAGAAACTGGCAAGGGCCTGATAGATAACGAAAGGTGTCACAGGAATGTGATCAGACCAATGGCAGCAACAACAATTAGCCTGAGGTAGCTGCATGATGTAGAGGAATAAAGACCTTAATGCACCCCAGATGACCTATGTTTGTTTAGTGACATGAGCGTTGGAGGGATCACAGTAGGGAGATGAGAGTAGTTGGTTGATGTTAGCTTACCCAGTCTTGGGGGAGGGATGCAGCCTAAGCTTGGTGCAATAAACAACATACAAGCCTGACACACTCCATACTGCATAAGGAATAAAACGCTCAATCTGGAGGTTGTGCATGCATGGAAGTGTGCATGCACCTCATGTGGACAGTGATCGAGGAGCTGGTAAGGCTGACACAAGGGGGCTGGAGTTAGGACAGATGCCTTGCCAGGAGTGTGATGTTTATTTAGTGTCCTCCACCTCCTCATTAGTCCAAGATGTGGGCCAGGTTGAGCCTAGAGGAGACAAAAGCAGGTCCAGTAGACACAGTGAATGAGGACAGTCATTGGTGGCATCTGATGGGCAGCTGCAGGGAAGAAACAAATGTGAAAGTAACAATAACAAAACAGCTGAGGAAGCCTAGAATGAGTGCAGGAGGTGTGGGGAAAAGAATCTGAACAGCAGGGTGATGGAGAAAACTTAGAAAGATGGCAGCATAAGTAGGGGTAAAGTAACTGGAGTGGAAAAGTATATGAATTTTAAGGGCAGTTGATTGCAATAGAAATAGCAGGTAAGGAGAGTAACAGGAGGACAGGAAAGAGGGTTTGGTGAGTGAAGATTCATTTACTAAGGTGGCTAAGAACCTTTGTAAATAAGAGAGAAGAGACTTCAGTATCACCTGTTAGATACAACAGCTCTATGACCATTTCACTTTTTCATGCCTGTGGGGTGAAAGTCAAGATTACAGGAACTGTGTTATCATTTATATGCATGATCTAGGATTTTTAAATAATTAAAGTATTGTTTCCCAAGTCTACCCAGTGATACCTCAGGGGTTGGAAGTGTAATGCCACTACACAAGACTGTCACTCATTTATGTGAATACTATTACCAAAAAGAATGCCTCTCCAACTTCAGTAAAACACAGCCTGAACCAAGGAGTTCAAGTGGAGAACATGCTCCAAGGCTTCACCCCTCCTGTCCCAATAGGAGAGATATACGCAACCTTAATCCCTGGATTGGCTTCAGGGCTCCATCCCTGTACATCACAGGGCCACATGGTATTCTCATATTTAGGAGAAAATTGTTATACCTCATTATGGCAGCTTTATTTTTATTGCTCTAAAACTTTTACATCTTAGGATATCCTGAGACGGAATACATCTGTTAACCAGCAAACAAGAAAATGTTAAGGAAACTGTCAAAATAAGACAGAATTCTAAGTTCATGGTAGACTGTGTGGAACAAGTGAGTACAAACATTTAGTTAATATTTATAAATAGACTTATTTAGCACAACTTGACTGGCAGCTGATAGGTAAAAAGACTGAAGTATCTTGTACTTAAGTGATGTGAAATGCTCTTCTTTGCATTTAATAGTACATTTGCAGACACACACACACACACACACACACACACACACACACACACACACACACACACACACACACACACACACACACACACACACACAATGTGTTTTAGTACCTTAGAATTATTTCAGAGGTTACCACTGTGCTTGACTGAGTATACAAACAAAAAAATTAAAAGTATGAAGAAATGCCATTTTGATACAGAAGTGACTTTACCATAACAGATGACAGAATCTTATTTTATTTGTTGGCCAAGGTACAGCACTAATTTCCATGGAACTGTTTCAGACTCAGCCTGTGAGCACTACCAGTAAGTGACTTGCAGAGAGTCCCACAGTCAAGCAATGTAGGCTAAAGGAATCAACCCTGAACCACTAGACCAGAGGAAACACCCTGTTGATAGGTCTTTAATCCTCAGCACCAACTGCCAGATAGATCTTGAATTTGGTAAGCATCTTGCTTTCTGAAAATTCACAGTGCTCAACAAAAATCAACTGTACTATTTTTGCACACTAAGATGCACTGATATTAAATTAATTTTCCTTTTAGTATGCTAATTTTAGCTTCTTCATTAAAATTAAAATTTATTTTTATATATGTTGTATATGTGTATATATATATATATATATATATATATATATATATATATATATAGATATATATATATATACATATACACTCCATGCCATCACACAGTCTATTAATATTTGTGAATCCATCAGGGCAGTGTATTACAAGCACTACCATATGTAAAAATCTGAGTGCATATGCTATTAGTTTTACTATTGCTGTCAATCCTGAGAGAGATCCATCTTCATAATTTGCATTTTTAGGCTGTAATTATTGTTGCCTCACAGCAAGAGGTTCTCCGGTTCGATCCTCGGCTGGGGTGCCTTCTGTGCGGAGTCTGCATGTCCTCCCTGTGGTCGCGTGGGTTTCCTCCGGGTGCTCCGGTTTCCTCCCACATCCCAAAGACATGCTGCAGGTGGATTGGACACTCTAAATTGGCCCTAGGTGTGAGTGTGCCTTCTGTGGAAGGTTGGGCGCCGGGCTGGCAACTCGATACCGTAAAACTCCACTGCCAAAACTCCACTGCCATTCAATGTGCGGACAAGGTGATCCGCTGTGGCGACCCCTAACCGGGAAAAGCCGAAAGAAGAAGAAGAAGAAGAGGCTGTAATTATTGTTACTTTAGTATATTGTAAAGGGTGACTTCTACCCTTTGGCATTAAAGTAAAAAAACAAAACAATATCCCTTTCCAGATTGGCTACAAATTTTTGTTGAATAACTGTGTCATTTTGTTCTATGTGTTAATTGGTGGAAGAATTTAATGAATTAAAACAAGTACTTTTTCCATATACTGTATACCTAGAGTGGGCTGAAACAATGGCAGCCACTGAGAATTGAGATTACAGTTTTGGTATTCTGTATCTTGACTTTTTGCAAAGTACATCTAATGAAAAGCAGAGCAGTTAGAAAGGTTGGAAGATATAATCAAAAATGCAGAAAGGGTTTGCAAAAAATGTGAGACAATTGATGGTTTCTTAACTCAATCCCATTACCCTGTAACAATTTAATATGTTTATATGCAAGTTTATAAACATAAATTGACAAAAACTGTCTTAAGGCCACAATATTCATGAAGATGATATTTAATAAAGGTGTTAATGTATGTTTATTTGCATTTGATAAGAAAGCAGTAGGTCACTTAACTTTGCATGTGATTATGGACTTTAACTTCCTTGAACATGTGAAATATTGTAAACAACCTACTTATTTAAATTAATATTTAGGATGAACCATTAATAGCAGGGAAACTCGACCATATAAAACAAAACTTTGTAGTCACTGCCTCACTCACATAAATAAGTACATGTTCACCTGTTCTGAATCACATTTTCTTAGCTACTGAAAACTTTTCCAGTTCCTTGTTTCAACTCAGGATTGGTGTGATAAGCTGTAATACAACAAGAATGATGAAATCAGGCACAGAATAAATCACTTTTAAAATGACTTATCCTGCATGTCTTCACCATTTACTGCAATACTTTGTTAAATGTTGGTTATCCTTTATTAGATTTAGCCAAACATGTAATAGTTTCAGTATATTTGGTGAAAATATGACATCAGATTAAGTTAAAATTGTTGATTTTGTGTGGACAGCACAATGAAAATTGTGGAAATTGTGAAAAAGTTGCAGATTTGGTTTTGAGGTGGCCAAGGTCATGTGTCAAGTCTTTACTGATCTATTCCATCCTTCCTACCCACAAGGTTGTGCTGCTTCAGAATACATATAATAAGAAATCTCATGCACAGATTAGGCAACATTTATGTCTGAAATCCTGCAGTGCATTATAATTAGTGGAAAATTACAGTTGTGTTACCCTGATATAATCCTTCATTACCATATTTCTTGGCAGTTTCCTGAACACCAGCTCTAACTGTAATGCACGGTGGATGCACAGTAGTTTCAAATGTTATCAATCATCTTGTTACACACTGAATAAAAAATTCTGCAATACATACCACACATATCATAGCCCTTGATTTAAAATCATTTTTAGTATTTTTTTTTTATTTTCAACTACTTTTACATTTTACACCTGCTGGAACTTCTGTCAATGTTTCCATGAAAGGGCACACTGTTATGAATTATAAATATTATAAAATATAACACTTTCAATATCGAAATTTACATCTGACATTTCCAGTAGCAAATGCATCTCTAAATTATTACCTTATAATGGTTTCCCTTTCTCAAAGTTTTAGTTTCCCACTCCTTGTCTGTCTTAATGTCTCTCTTCCTTTCTCCTTTTTCATTCCTAGGCAATCTGCCATCCTCTTTAGTATCACATCACCTCTTCATCTGTTTTCTCTTTATATTTTTTATCTTTTAAGTTTTCAGCTTAATCTTTTCCCTGTCATCTTATCTATGTTTTCTACATTCCTTAGTTCTTTCTCTATTCCTCCCACATTCCCTTATTTATTGTTATGTGTCTGTCACTATTCATTTCTATATTACTTTCTGCTTTTATTTATCTTTATTTTAGTAAATCACATGAGTTACATACCTTTGTCAAGTGGATGACAGTTTATAACCAGCAGAGCTGCAACCAGAACCACTGCAATTGTAAGAAGTGTCTGAGCCTTCATGGTTTTGATGAGGTTTGTTGTTTCCAGACAGATAAGCTACTAAATGTTTCAGTGTTGATAGTTTAATGCTGGGTAGGAACATCAGTTAGCATTTATATATTCTTCCTCACAGAAAGCTACTCTACTCACGTTACAAAAGAGTATCACATTTTTTAGCAAACATGTCTTAAGTTACTTCTCCAGACATCACCCTAAACTTTACAAAAAGAAGAAATTCTAAGTACAGTAACGCAGTTTGAGCAAACTGCGTCTTTCTTCCTTTTCACCACTTTTTTCATCTCCTTTTGAATGTTTTGAATAGCAAAGGGGAAGTGACATAAGCATTGTGAAACCAAGTAAGTTTCTTCTGGGATCAGGATGTATGATCTTAATTGACAATAAGGGCACATTATTCATCACTGTTGTATGATTTTCAGCTAATTAAAATGAAACTTTAGACAAATGCAGAATTTCCTCTCACTTTCTTAAACAGTCAGCTGAACGGAAAACTACAAAAGACATGAACATGTTTCTGTACGTCAGCAGTATGTAGCCTTATAGTGAGTAGAAGCCACAAATCTACTCACCTAAATTAAACCAGATCCAGTCACTGAAATCAGCAAGAGTAAGCATGCCACAAAATTGCCTGATTTGCTTCTTGTCATTCAGCAGGAGCACACAAGTGCGTTGCACTTAAGATTTTTTCAGAATTTGGCATATATAAATATATTCTGTCTCTCTCTCATACTGTCTCTCTCTCTAACTCAGTCAAGCACAATGGTAACCTCTGAAATAATTCTAAGGTACTAAAACACATTCTGTGTGTCTGTGCGTGTGTGTGTGTGTGTGTGTGTGTGTGTGTGTGTGTGTGTGTGTGTGTGTGTGTGTGTGTGTATGATAGCATCTGCAAATTTCATTCTCTACTCTATACTTCTCATGCAAATACTCCGCTATTTATTAAATATTAAAATGGGATTACACATTACTAGCTCTATGTGTATTTTGTTGCCACTTAGCCTTCACTCTTCAAACTTAGATTCCTTAACTCATGAAGTCATACCTATACAAGGGTCCCAGCAGCTGTGTGTGGATAGCCCTTTATTCATTTTTATTTTTCAGTCAGATCCATCTCTTCTCTGTTAGAAACACTGCCATGGCCATTGCTAGGAGAGTGATTCACCTTGTCCTTCATCCTAATCACACCAGTAAAGATGAGTGACCACTATGAATTGGCAAGGTGAATGCATTTTAAGGGAAGTGCTCTCATCCCTACACTGTAAGAAACATTTCCATGTCCATTGCTAGCAGATCAAGGCTCTGCTCTCTCCATTGTAATTGTATAAGTTGTGTTGTCTGACTAATCTAAAGGACTGAGGTTTTATTTGGCTTTTTGGAAGCCCTTATTTTATTTGGGTCGCTGAGAGCTTATAGAGTGTGCCTTAAAGGTTGTTTAGTTACTGTCATTGACTCACAAGTAGCTGGGCTGCTTCAGTTCACTGTGAAGAAGTTTTGTATAATTACTGTTCATATTTAATCATCTCAAGAGATGCTGGAATTCCCACCACCCCAAAATGCTTCACTTTTGTATTTGTGTTCTGCTAATGTCTTGCATGCATCTTTTAGTTCTACTTCTGATATCATGTCACTAACATAATTTCTTGCATGCATCTTTTAGTTCTACTCCTGATATCACTTCTCTTACAAAAATATGGTGTTTTTCTTTCCCTTAACTTGTTGCAGTTGCACATCACATTCGCTCTTCATCATGTGGTTTCCCATCTTTTCCTCTTTTTTCGTACTGCTGAAATATTTCTGGTTTTACTTGTCTGTCTTCTGAACTGTTCACCCAAGCTGGTGTCCGGATTTCACATATGCAAATTGACTCCCAAGTATTCCATTCCACACCTGCCTAACTGTACACCCCCCCACACCCACCTTACTATAAATACTAACTCTTGGATTGCACTACAGTGGGGAACAGTACTTACATTCAATGAAATGTGATTCAGCTAAATGAGTTTTCAGTGACTTGAACTTTCAGCGGTTTGGTGTGTGTTTTGAAATTCAGTGAAATGAGTTTTCAGTGAATCAAAGTAGACCCATATATATATATATATATATATATATATATATATATATATATATATATATATATATATATATATATATATGTGTGTGTGTGTGTGTGTGTGTGTGTGTGTGTGTGTGTGTGTGTGTGTGTGTGTTATACAGTATTTTTACTGTAGGCATGTACTTGTACATATAACTTCTGATCACTGTTGTGTTAAAAAAGTACTATACACTAATTGTATATGAATGTATTATGCAAAGTACCTGCTCTGGACCAAAGAGGCCTTGTGCTTTAATATATCAATGATGTTGATGCACAATTAGAATGCATGTCTATCATGGCTAATACAAGCCTAAACCCTGGGAAGCATCTCATGTTCACTTTTGCATAGTGAGTATGGCTAAATCAAATACATGGCCAGCCATACTCTTTAACACATTTAGACATTCCGATGAGTATATCTGAGAATGTCCAATTTAGTATAGAACATAAGCCTGACATAATGTAGAAGCACTTAACAGTCTGCGCATTTTGCTACTAAAGCTATTAACCATCCCTGATTCTGCAGATTATTCATGATTTTGCCTCCTCATTTTGCTTTGTCTCTCATACATTTTTTTTTTATTTTTCTGCTAAATCACTGATGATTACAGTCATCCAGTAATGCCAATCCTTATATTTTCATACTACTTGTTGTCCACAAAATGTACGTTGATGCAAAAAAATGTGGTTCTGCTAACACTTTTTTAAAATTATTCTAATTCATGTAAATTAATTTTAAGCCTTTATCTTCCCATTTTTTTGGCTTTGTCCAGAATTTTCGAGCAACATTACTAAGAAGATGAGCAACCTTACTGGTTCATGCACATAATCAACAAGGAGGATAAAAGAACTTCTCATATCCAAGATGTTAAGGTCAGATGCCTACAGGATTACAAGTCGGCCTCTCATACATACCTCTCAACATCTTAGTGCAAGAAATCTGGACAAATCACAAATAATGGAGGGACAAAGGCCCCAAAATAGGGACGCTTTTTAAAACCTGCTCTTACAAACTTAGAAATGTAATACAATAACATGTTTTGCATAAGCATGCATTTTCTAAAGGATATGAAGTCTGAAAATCTAATGTCTGCTATTATTTTTCTGACGTCAGTCCTCAGTGATTTGTCAATGATTTGCCAGAAAACTACAATTTTATGTGAAAAGGACCAAAAATGTGAGTCAAAAATCTGGATATTCTGTGAAAATCTGAACAGTTGAGAGCTATGCTTTCATATCTTGTTATTACTAAAATGCAGAGGTCTGTCAAGTCCAGTTTCATTCAGAATCATTCATCCACATGGTTCCTTGGGGAGAGTGATTTTTAATCCCACAGGTAGAATGAATTGCCATTCAGTGGTCTTTTCATCTTTCAAACAAATAAAGCACTATCTAGGGGTTTCCTTTATACTTAGTCATGTGTGAACTGAATGAATTTAAATTAATTGATTTATATTCCTTGGCATTGAATGACCAGATCCCTTTTTAGGTATGAAATCACTGCTGGTATGGTTTGTATATGTGCACCAGCAGTAACTGAGTGCGTGCAATTCCTTATCATGGAGTGAGTATATGAAAATGAGATTTTTAGGCAAAAAACAAAACAAAACATGGGTACAGTGGGGTCTGTCACTCACAAAAAAATGTTTTTTCATTGAGCTGAATCAGTTACTGATTTGTTTCATTCTGCTGAAACTTCAATGAAGTGTGACTTGAAAAATGAAGGAGGCCTATCTAGAGAAGTAATAACATAGCTGGTGTTAGGCACCAACTATACTTGTGGATGAGGGGTGGCCCCTGATCATCCTTGATAGTGTGGGACCCCACAAAGCTGTCTTTGGCTGAGGGAAAAGGAGAAAAAAAACCTTTCATTTCCCAGTTACCTATTTTATCCTTAACAGGGTTGTGGTTTAACCACAATTAGGATTAAGTTGGTAATTAGTGAATAAATGTGAGATAAGAAAAATAATTAAAAAAATTCTTCATTCCACGATTATCAACTCTATCCTAAAAAAGACCATGTTGTTGTGTCTTTCGGCTTTTCCCAGTTAGGGGTTGCCACAGCGGAACTCTGGTCTGCTAATGATTGGCCGTAAATTTTTATGTGCCGAGTTGCCAGCTCTGATGCACAACCTTCAATGAAGGTATGCCCATTCACGCATGTCTCCACACAGAAGATGCTTTAGTTGAGAATTGAACAGGGTACCGTCTTACTGTGAGGCGACAACGCTACCGCAGCACCACCACCGCAGTACCCTAAAAAAGACTATAATCAGTTAAATAACATGAAGTAAGTGCTAGAAATTGAAGGTCAAGAATGACCAATCTCATTGTTTATCTGTTGTTTTAATAGTGCATATACTTCTGATGTTCAGGGATAGTTTTCTCTTTTATCCAGAGTTTTACAAATACTGAGAGAACACCAGATACAATAACTCTTAATTTCATGAATTTTAGACAAAGCCAAAAATAATAGGGAAACAAATGCAGAAAATGCGAAACAATTTTTAAATACTACTCTTATTCACTTAAAAAGTTAACAGAATAACAGTTTTTATGTGTCTATATGTGTGTGTTTTTATGTGCATGTATATCTATGTATATGTGTGAGTGTGTGTGTATCTATGTGCATGTGTTTATGCGCGCGTGTGTGTGTGTGTGTTTGTGCATCTATGCACATGTATGTGTGTGTGTGTGTGTGTGTGTGTGTGTGTGTGTGTGTGTGTGTGTGTGTGTGCATGTGTGTGTGTGTTTATGTGTGTGTGTGTGTGTGTGTGTGTGTGTGTGTGTGTGTGTGTGTGTGTGTGTGTGTGTGTGTGTGTGTATGTGTGTGTGTGTCTATTTGTTTGTGTATATGTGTGTATGTGTGTCTGTGTCTATGTGTTTGTGCATATGTGTATATGTGTGTGAGTGTGTGTACATGTGTGTGTTTTGATGTGCATTGTGTGTGTGTGTTTGTCTACGTGCATTTGTATATGCGTGTGTGTGTGAGTCTGTGTCTATGTGTTTGTGTGTGTGTGTGTGTGTGTGCGCGCGCGCAGGCATGTGTGTTTGTGTATGTGAGTCTGTGTCTATGTGTTTGTTTATATATGTGTGTGTGTGTGTGTGTGTGTGTGTGTGTGTGTGTGTGTGTGTGTGTGTGTGTGTGCATGTGTGTCTGTTTGTGTCTATGTGCATGTATATATGTGCATGTGTGTGTGCATCTGTGTGTGTGTATGTGTATATGTGTATGTGTGTTTGCGTGTATTATATATATGGGTGTGTGTGTGTGTGTGTGTGTGTGTGTGTGTGTGTGTGTGTGTGTGTGTGTGTATGTGGGTAGTTGATTGCAGTGTATTTTTGAGAAATAAGCCAGACACATAGCCGGTTTTAGGCACCAGTGAACCCTGCAATCGCTGGGGGCCCCCATCCACTGCAAGTTATATTATCTTGATATTTTCTAACTTGTCTGTCAAAACAATGAAAGCTAGTACAAGAATCTTACATATTTAATAAACCAGGAGGGTAATAACTTCTATTTATATCACGTTTAAACTTTAAAGATATCGCTAGTTATAGTAACAGTTTTATCAAGCAACAGCTTTTACAATTCCATTAAATACTTTACCAGTAATATAGTGCCCCTGGCTTAATTAAACCCTGCTGGTGGGCATTCTCTCCACTAAAACTAACAACATATCCAGCTTTAGGTATCTACAATACCTATGGCTGTAAGGGGGTCCCCAAACATCCTTGACTGCATGGAGGTCCCACAAAAACTGCGGCTAATTGGGGAAAAATGAGTAGGAAAAAACATATTCATTTCCTGATTAGGCTATTTGACCTTACCAGGGCTGTGATATGATTTTGTTAGAATAAAGCTGGTAATAAACATAGGCAAGGTAAGCACTAGAGAGATCATCAGCCCAGCGTGCCTGATCTCAATTCATACCTTAGAGTTTAAGAACAGCTGATGCATCTGATCTTCAGGGATGGTGTTATCATACAGGGAGTTTCATAAATACTGGCAAAAGGGTAGAAACTGTAACTCCCAACTTCTTTGCTGAAGAGTTCAGTGCAATACCAATAATACCAGAATAAAGGCTCAACATTACGGACATGTTTTAAATATTACTCCAATGCAATTAAAAAGTTAATAGAATTACACATTTTGCATCAACATGCATTTTTTTTGCTCAATAAGTATAAAACTCTGATGTTTAGATTTATTGGCTGTCTGTAGTCCTAAATGATTCACAAGCAAATCAAACTTTTTATGAAGGGCAGAGCAAAATGATGAGCAAAATCAGGGAAGGTGTGTGAAATCAGGGACATTACAGGTTTGCATTACTCCTCAATGAGGTAAATAAAAGTGACTTACACTTGCTACTGTTTGTTAACTGCTAAATAGCAGTCACTGATTTGGTGTGTCAGTACCAATGGTGCAAAACTAGTATTACTACGGCTTATATGTGGTGCTCATCTGTGTGCGTGTGTGTGTATAAAATATCAGTGAATTTTATTTGTGTGCACACTCCCACTAATGCCAGGACACATACACATTATTCTTCTAGGTATCAGTAAAAAATTTAGCTAACAAGTAATCATATTTCAAAAGTGAGGCATAAAATATGTCACAGAACATTTAGACACTTCTGTCTTCTGGGGGCCCCCACTTCCCAGATTATATAAATGGATAGAGGGGGGCTTACTTAATCATTCTTGACTTTGTAGGGACCCCATAAAAGCTGTTGCTGGTTGGGGAAAAGTGAGGAGAAAAATGTATTAATTTTCTGATTACGCTCTTTAATCTGAACAGGCTGTGATATGGCTTTGTTAGGATAAAGCTGATAATGGCTTCTGCCCTCAACTGCACCCATGCTAATGCCAGCCCTGCTTGGATACGTGTGCACAGGTAGCTGCTGTAGGTTATGTGTGTATTGGGGGGGATTGTGTGGTTATTACTTTAATTTTCATCACAGTCAAACGCTAGAGGTGTGCACATGCACTCATTATGGCTTGTGTTTGGGCTCAGGACAGTGTGGTCATTATTTTCTTTTACTTTTTTCACAGACCTTAGAGGTGTACAAAGAAGGTTACTGTGGCTTCTGTAGGGGCAGGGTACAGTCTAGGAACAGCAACGTAGAAAACATTACTGCAGTCATTATTTGTTTCACTTTCCTCATAATCACAGTTGCATACAGGTAGCTGCCTTTGACTTTTTGGGTTCAGAAGTGAGGAGGCATGCCATGTATATGCATGTCTGCAGTGACTTGAAATACATGACTGTGGCAGTTTGAACCTCTGCTTTAATCCTAGCATAACACCAGAGCAATGCTTAGGCAGTCTTTTTTTTTTGGGAGGGTTAGAGAGGCAGGCAATTCACAGACAGGACTTGTGTATCCAGACAACAACTAGCTTGTTAGTTTATTGTTGCTACAATTTTGTCATCTTTGAACATTAAGTCTTTGGTACAACTTATGTCTTTCTTGATGAAAGAAAAAAAAATGGCTGACATTTTTTTCTTAGTCATGTTTTTTTATTCAGATGACCACTGGATTAAAAGGCTGAGAAAATGCTCTAAAATACATCCCAGAACATCTATAACCCCTGTGGCTTCTTGAGCCCTGGCTTATTTGAGTTATTTCTCAAATGGTTATTACTATGCTGTCTTGGTCAGGAAAGATGTTTTGAAAGGATGCAAGGAAAAGTAAAGCTGAACAGCAACATAATTTCTTTCTTCAATTATGATTTCTGTTCAAGTCATGAGCTATGCCTTCATGAATTAGCTGAAGAGTAAGGCAAAATGAGAGAAAAGGAGGAAAAAAGTATGTGCATAGTATGGGTAGCCCAAGATGGAGGAAAAACAGGGAAAGACTGCAGGGGTGTGTGTGTGTGTGTGTGTGTGTGTGTGTGTGGGGGGGGGGGGGTGCTGAAACAATAAGCCTAGGGTGCCATTTCATCTAAGTCCAGACCTGTACATAAAGTTGCTGCAATGTATCATTGTTACAACTAAATGCCAGTAACTGTAAATGTCCCTTTGTGAGATGGTCCGACATAGTGTGGTACACAGGTCTGTTTCGATGTAAGAGTATTACAGCTACAGGTCAGTATGTGTGCACTACTCCTAAAAGTTTGCAGTATGAACTAAAATGTTGCTGCTGTGACAGTGATAAGGTGATACGTAGACTTGAAGTACCCAGGGGGCCCCCAACTTGACATCTACTGGAGGCCCCCAAAATGCTAACACCTGCACTGGCCAGACATAATTGCTTTCACTTACTATCACAAATATAAGCCTTTCACATGATAGATATCTATTTTGGTGCTTTGGCAGCAGGAAATTGTGTATGAAAGCAACTGCTCACTGGCACAATGAGGAGTTTTGTCATTTCACAGTGCTTTTCACTGTTTGAGTTCTTAGCTCTGACTTTGTCTGCATAAAGTCTGCATGCCCTCCAAGTCTGTGTATGTTTGAGAATACATAGTGTGTGTGTGCATGTGTATCTATTTGCGCATGCATGGGTGTGTGCTCAGTTGTGCATGTGCGGACTTGCAATCATTCAGGGAACATGTGATATGCAACTCCAATATGACTAAAACTACAGTTTAAAAATCATTATCTTTGAAAATTAAGGCATAAAATGCATCACTGTCCATCCAGACCGTTAGAACGTCTATGTATCTAGGGGCCTCCACAGCCCAAAGTCTTTAAATGAATTTTGACATGGATGCCACCACCCACCTCTCAACCTCTTAGAGCAAAAATCTGGACAAAGCCTAAAATGATAGGGGGACAAAAAGGGACAGATTTTAAATATGGCTCTTACAAACTTAGAAAGTTGATAGAATAATAGGTTTTGCATTAACATGAATTTTCTGAAGGATGCAGAGTCTTAAACTCAAATGTTTGTCATTATTTAATGACCGCGGTAGTGGTGCTGCGGTAGCGTTGTCGCCTCACAGCAAGACGCTGCGTTCGATTCTCATTTAGAGCGTCTTCTGGGTGGAGGCACGCATGAATGGGTGTGCCTTCGTTGAAGGTTGTGTGTCAGGGCTGGTAACTCGGCACGTAAAAATCCACTACCAAACATTAGCGGACCGGAGTTCCGCTGTGGCGACCCCTAACTGGGATAAGCCAAAAAGACACAACAACAATCCTTAGCTATTTGCCAGAAAAGTACAGATTTTCGGAAGAACACACCAAAAATATGAGGCAAAAATCTGGACATTCCGTGAAAAGCTGTACAGTTGAGAGGTAGGTACACTTATTCTGAAACTAATCGTGCTCAGTGGTGTGCAGGGAAAGTTACTGTAGCACATGTCGGGGGCTGGGAACAAAGTAGATATAATTTGTTTAGCTTTCTTCACAAACCTCAGAGATGTAAACAGAAGGTCACTATAGCCTGTGTTGTAGTTGAGGACTGTGTTGCCATTATTTCTTTCCCGTCACTCACAGTCGTCAGAGATGTGCAGAGAAGGTCACTATAGCTTGTGTTCAGGTTGAAGACGGTGCTGCCATTATTTCTTTCCCTTCACTCACAGTCGTCAGAGATGTGCAGAGAAGGTCACTATAGTTTGAGTAGCAGCACTGCACTGTCTAGGAGAAACGGGTTGGAATACCATTATCATTATTTGTTTCACTTTCTTCATACTCCAGTATTGGACATACAGGTATATACAGGTATACAGGTGGCTAAGAAAAGCTGTAAATCACCTATGATCTTCTAGAAATCTATAGAATCTGGAAAAAGCAGAACAGGAAAGTAAAATTTGAGAAAAGGAAGAAAAGTAATGTTTATAGTTTAGGAGTCCAGGATTGAAGGAAACAGAGTGCACCGAGAGATATGTGTGGGGGAAGCAGTAGGCAGTGAAGGTGTGCAGTGGGACCCTTTGCATAGGGAACCCTTTCCCCTAAAGACTGCCCTGTACATACAGTTGTGATAATGTAATATCACTGTAACTAAATGCCAGTCACTGTGGATGTCCCTTTGTGAGATTGGCCAATGTAGTATAATACAAAAGCCTGCCTTAAAGTAAAAACACGGTTACAGTCTGTGCATATTACTACTAAAGCTTTGTAGCATAAACTAAAAAGTTGCATAGTAGGAGTGACAGGGTGATACCTAGACTGAAGGTGTCCAAGTGGCCCCTAACTTGATACTTGTTGGGGGCCCCTAAACTTCTAACATCAGTCCTGAGTAATGCTGTTAGAACTTTGGTAATACTGGACTTGATTGTGACTATCCAGCAGCCAGCAGATATCCACAGGGCTGTGCAGCTAATCTGGGTTGGATCATGGTCAAATGGGGTCCTAGCAGGGTAAGTGGACATCCCCTCCTCACAGCTATTCCAATTTCCTATTGTTTGGTTTTCACTCTTAAATTATCAGGAACACTGTTCAAACCTGTCAGTATACATACTATTTTATTTAACTTTACCATGATGACATAGATTTGGATTAAATTTAAAACTTTTATTTAAAATTTCATAGCAGAAGCACTGGTGGCCATTTGCTAACAAAACAAAATAGTCTGCCATTGGAAATAGACCTATCAAGAACAACTATAAATTTCTCATCCCATGCAACTCACATTCATTGAAACATATATTCACTGAAAATGCATATGGCTAATGACAGTGTTGCTGTTTTTGACCCGTGTAATGCATGTGTTCTTTGTTTCACCTGATTAAGTTATATTTCTTGGTTAATGCAGCAAAGTTTGTTAGCCTGCATGCTTAAATGTGTAGTCTTGAACATTTTTTCCAGTTTTCATAGGTTCATAGGTTGGTACTAGGCAGCCCTAGGGCCTATAAAAGCCTAGCCATAACAATTCCCTGGCTATTTATTCCCACATTATTTACTTCCCTGGACTCCTGTCTAGCAGGACGACTGACGTGATCCCTGGGTTGAATTTCCTTTCTCCCATCTAATCGTCAAGGTTCCTTTTGAGGAGGGTCAAAGACGCACTCTGCTTGACATGTATGGGCAGTCTATTCCAGAGTCTGTGGAGTTTCTGGGTCAGGAACCTATCCCTCCAGCATGTTTTGTTTATTGTGATGACAAGGTTTAGATCCCTGGAGCATGTGGCTCTGAAGGATTGGGATTTATTTAAGTGTAGCATGTCCAACAGCTCTCGGTTTAACATGGACTTGTATGCTAAGCAGAGATCGCCTCTGAGTAGACGATATGTGACAGAGTATAGCTGGAGATTTTTAAGGCGGCTGTCTGCTTTAGGCCTGTGATTCTTTTAGTGAGGTATTTCTGCGGCCTTTCCAGTTGCTGCAGATGTATTGAGCGGTACATACCAAACGAGGCATTGTATTCTATAATGGGTCTAATGAGGGATGAGTATAGTGGGACAATGACATCCTTTTTTCTGGATGAAAAGCCCTTAGTGATGAGGTGTGCCACATAGAAGGATTTCCTGACTAATGTGGCGATGTGGTTATCGAAGGTGAGACCACTGTCCACCTGTGTCCCTATGTCTCTTATCACACTTTCGGTGTTTAGTGTACTGCCGCCTATGTGTTAATTCATGTGTGCATGTTTTTTCTCAAAGTGGATAACTATACACTTCTTGGAATTGAGCTTGAGCCCATGGCTATGGCACCTAGCATCTGTTTCTGTAAGGCCCTTTTGTAGAGTATCCACATCATTTGGGGATTCAATAATGGCTCCCAGTTTGCAGTCATCTGCAAACATTGTTAGCCAGAGTCCCTTAGTGTTGGCCTGTACTTCAGAGAAGTAGATGCCAAACAAGAGCGGTCCCAGGACTGAACCCTGAGGTACTCCACTTGTCACTTGTCTGGAGTTGGATTTGGAGTCGGCTACTTTTACAGTGTGGTTTCTGTCAGTAAGCCAGTTGGCAACCCATTGAGTGATGTAGGGATTAATGCCCAGCTTAGTAAGTCTATCTATGACTCCAGAGTGGGGGATGGTGTCAAAGGCCTTGGCGAGGTACAGATAGGCTGTGTGGACCACCATACCCTTGTCCACAGGTCTGGAGACTGATTCGATGAAGTCAATCAGGTTCATGAGACAAGATCGGCCCTTCACGAACCCAAACTGGGTGGGGTCCAGTGTTTGAAGGTTGCCAATGTCTTTGTTTATCCAGTTGTTCCAGTAAGCAGTTCCAGTAAACAAAATGCATGAACCAATTATGACAAAAGTACCCGTTTTAGAACATTTCGATCACAAAAGGTCTCTCCAACTGCTGTCATTATAATATGCCAGTATGCATAATCAATGATTATGGCCACTTTATAGACTGTATATATATCACATGTCTAATTCTGATAAAACTGGCCACAGTAAATTATTCCATTTCGCTTTACAAAGATGCATATTAGTCCTGCAAAGACAGACTAATAACATGTCAACTTTATCAGCTCAGCAGGGTCAGTCATTTTTATCGAAAGACATCCCTCAAACCCAACAACCATAGCTCACATGTTTCAAATTTGTTTCATACAAACACACAGTAGCAAGTACTTTCACTTAATTATACATACTCATGCTCACATTAATCATTCAAATCCAGATTAAAGTGTTTAAAAATGACCAGATGACAACAGCATAGAGACAGACCTCCATCCACACACCCATTTACAGCCAATTTGCAAACTGTGTACAGTCATTATTGTTAAGAAGTTGACTACACATGCTTTATTGGTAGCTTTGGATGAACTACAGGAAGCTGCATAATGATCACCAGCCTCAGTCCAAAATATCCACCTATATGTAGAGCAGCTCACATAAAAGTAGTTTTTATGACAGCATAGGAAGTATTAACCACTAGATAATATATGATAAGGCTAAGTTAATATGTGCGATATCTGCAGAAGTAAAAGTTATCTGATGGTTTATTTATTTCTCTTTGTTAACCAGGAATGTTCAACTGTGCAAAATCCATTTTCAGTGGAGGGCTGAGGTGAAAAGCTCCATAAAAAGGTACGTGCACTTAACTATACTTAGTAATTACATTATACATTTACATTAAACAATCACATTATACATTTACAGTCTCAGAGACTTTAGAGACAACTTGCGACATACAGAGACAATTTGCTACATAATCAGAATACAGCAGGAACTGTTTTCATTGATGAGTGGTATTATGTCAGTTTCTTCTAGAAGGAAATATGTACTTACGTTTGCATTTGTGAAACTATTAGTTGTTTCATTCCTTAAGGATATGTCTAATGTTGATATATTAAATATAAGTAAGATTTGGCAGTGTATACGATATAAAAGTACAGTATCCTAGGGGTGTAACATGTCTAGGTTAGCAAGATGTACTGGATGTGTTTGAAGGAGAGGTGTGAGGAGTGAAGGTTATTAAGAATTGGTAACAGAGATAAGAGCTGTGCACAAGACAACAATGATCAACATGTTAGGTAGGAGAGCTATATAAAATTAATATAAAATTAGTCCTGGACCATGGAAAAGCCAGAAAAGTGAGGAGTGAAATTATTTTGAAGGGAGGAAGATGAGTGTGATATCACAGATGCAAGGGAAGATGATGATGGATAGTTATATGGTTGAAATGAAAGACTCAACCTGGTATTGAGGATGAGCATAACCAGGATTGATTCAAATATTGTTTGAGCAGAATTTTAAAATTAGGGAGTTTTGTAATTGTTTTTATCTGCACAGGGATGGCATTCCATAGGATGGAGACAAAACATGAGTATATAGAGTTCCCTGCTCAGTTATTCGATTAATTTGTGATTAATTGGGATTTTTACTAGAGCAGAGATCTCCTGGGCAGAAGAGCATTAGGATTTAAGATGTTTTTTAGTGCTGAGCATTTGAGTATTTATCAGGAGAGTAGATGAATTTATCTGCAGTAACTAGTTACGAGTATGCTTGCTAGCTGCTTAGTTCAAGGCAGCTGAGATTTTTTTTTAAGGAATGGCTGTGATGGGTTCTGTAACTAGCTTTGGTAGCAAATTTTGCAGTCTTGTTGTAGCTAGCCTGGATATGAGTGCAGTGTTAAGTTTTTTAAAATGGGTGAGACATATAAGAGGGATGGAATTGGGAAAGTAAAGGCTGTCAGTAAAGTATCGTTTGAACTTATAAAGGGAGTCTAGTTTCTGGTGGATATTTCTAATGGTCATCTATTTAGTATTGGTTACTATTTCAACTTTGGTGTAATTCACTGATGTAATTGTGAAAGCTTGGTTTTGGTTTTGAAAGTGCTTATATCTACAGATCGTTACTTTACATTTTTGGGGAGTTGAGGAGTAAGCTGGAATTTTTTAGCCAGGTTTTGGCAGAGGAGAAAGAAGTATTACTAATTTTTTGGGGTGTGAGTAACACTGGGGCTGCGTATATTAAGGTTTCATTATCTGTATATTGTACAATGCTAGCATGGGGTGTGTTGTTTTAGAGCTTATTTAGGAATACCTTGAAGAGGAGGGGTCCTAATCTAGATTCCTGTGGAACTCCTATGGTATCTGGTAGGAAGGGTGAGCAATTCTGTAAGCATTTTACTGCTTGTTGTCTTCTGGATAGGTAGTTATGGAAACATGATAGGAAGGCTTTGGATAAACCAACAGAAGGATGTTCACAGCAATACATGTTGGGGTGATACAATGTCAAATGCTTTAGAAAATCTAAGAACTTGGTGGATACAGGTTTACAACTATCCCTATATTGGTTTCTGGAATTGCTGAAAGGTAAGAGAGCAGTGGCTGCACTGTGATGGGACCTGAAACTATGCTGAGTTTTGGAGAGAAGGTTATTTAGGTTTAAATGGAGTATAAGCTGTGTATTGATACACTTTTTGAGGATTTTTAACAGGGGGTGGAGAGATTAATTATAGACTTGTAGTTACTAAAATCTGCAATGGTACCTTTTTTATGTTTTGGTATGATGTAGTTTTATTTTTTTTTTCCCGAAAGGATGGGATGTAGTTTTCAATTAAGGACCTCCAAATCAATACAGAGATGTGGAGAGCTATAGCATCAGCATTTATTTTATATATTGAAAGAGGAGTTGATCTGCTGTGAGGGAAGTTGGTTTTAGCTTGGTTAGTAATTTTCTAATGGTATAAGCCGCAGTGGTGGAGGAGTAGCATTGTTGCCTCACAGCAAGAGGTTCTCCTGTTCAATTCTCAGCTGGAGCACCTTCTGTGTGGACTCTGCATGTTCTCCCCACAGTCGAGTGGCATTCGAAAGACATGTGTGAATGGGCATGCCTCCATTGAAGGTTGGGCATTGGGCTGGCATGTTGGCACTGTAAAAATTTACTGCCAATCATTAGTGGACCAGAATTCCACTGTGGCGACCCCTAACCGGGAGTAAAACCGAAATAAGTAGTTTTCTAATGGTAGAGCTAGGTACAGGGTAAAGTTGAAGGTATATATGTGGTTAGTACTGTATGAAGGAAGAGATAGCAGTGCTGAGGTACTCTTATTCACTCTTAAGCCTTTAAAAACTAAGTTATCACCTTAGCGTTCTAGAAAACTCTCATTGAAAGAGGTCAAATATCAATAGAGTTGTGTTTGCCATCACATATGGCTCAAGACAAAATATCCTGGTACCTTGTAAGTAACATGGTTTTGGAATTATTAATGCAAATATGAACAATCCATATTTGACGCCTAGAGGAGCAGTAAGGGTTAACTGCAGAAGACGCCTGGAGGAGCACTCGGCTGTAATAGTGTTTTACCTGTATGAAATAGGAAGGAAATTGTGTGGGATTTGTATTATCATTAGTAGTTGTGGGGGGTGGGTTGGTAATATGACCTGGATGTAATACTTTGTTTAAGGGTCACCAGAACAGCTTAGAGATGATTTGATATTTGTATTGCAAATTGTTATTTTAGGTCTCTTTTTCATGTTTAATTTGGTACTTTGTAAGGTTTTGTAAGATGTTTAGTCAGTATCTTTTTTGAGTTTTAATTTTGGACCATTCTTTGCAGGATTTTTCCCATTCTAACATCTATTTTGTTTCGTTCTTTTCATAGGTATGGTGCAGGGGTGGATTTCACCTTTTATGAAATTCTGGGTCAAGAATATTTAGAATTTTTAGGAAAATACAACTGAAATGTGAAACAACAGTATCGAGTTGCATAGTCTTTAATATTTTCAAATTATACTGTTCAAATTTTAGGATGAAGGTCTCTTTTTAAAGTTAGTGGTGGTGTAGACTTGGTTGTAAATCATTTGTATTTGGTGTTACACCTTCTGACCACAAAAGCTGGGAAATGGTCACTTAAACTGTCTGGAAGGCATCCTGCTGTTTTTGTTTTAGTGGTTTTGCTGGCAAGTGTCCAATCTAAGGTTGATTGCCTACCTGATCTTTAACGGGCTCTAGTGGCAAATGTGAACAATTTTGTAAATTCCCAATTGCACCAAATTACTGTCTGGTTAGGCGACAAGCTCAATATCGCACATTAGGTAAATGAAGGTGAAAAAATTAAAACCCTGCACATTTGCCACAAGACGTAGCTGTATAAGAAGTCAAAGCTGAAATCCATTACAATCCAGTCTTGTACAGAAGACTGTATCACAGCAATATGCAACAATGACTACAATGCACACACACACACACACACACACATATATATATATATATATATATATATATATATATATATATATATATATATATCGTATACAGCAGGTGCTGGAAGATCAGATGGTTGTAATCATCACTCCAAATAAGGCAAACTATATGTCTTGACAAATGTCAACCACTTTCCAGTTGCTGGAGGCTGTAAAAAAGGTACAGGAATAATATATTATTAAAATCCAGCATGTTTAGGCTTTACTAGACAATCCAGGCCAATTAATGAATTAATTCATTCTTTAGTACAGTGAATAAAGCAAAACATTTAAATACAGTATAAATACTGCAGCACTTTTTGTTCAACACACAAGTCATACAAAAATCAAAAACACTACTGCAGACAACATACTGTTTCTGGGGGGAGTGGTGAGTTTCCATGCTTACAGGACATCTCAATCTCATTATTGACCTCCCTGTGTCTTTTCTGTCATCAAGGAGAGTTATGCCATCTTACATCACTGAGTACAGGTCTGGCCTATCTGTCCTGCCAGCTGTATTGTTGCAGCATACATTTCCTGAGTCAACAGAGCTGGATCATAGACAAATGGGCCCTATGCAAGGTAATACATCAGGCACCTGCCAGCCATACCAATAGCGCATTACATGGCTGTCTCTCCCCAGTTGCCATAAACACTGTTCAAACCTGACAGTGTACATATTATTTTCTTTTTTACTTTTACAATTATTGTATCAATTTGGATTTCATTTATAACATTTCTTAAGAACTACTGACAGCTATTTTCCTAAACAAAACACTATCACAATGAAAACCGGCTTACAATTAGAAAGAGTAAATTTCTCTTCCCTTCAAAATTTACATTTACAGAAAATGTATCTGGCAATCCATTAAACTAATAGGGATTTCTGGGATTCACTTTGAATAGCATATATTGAAGTATTAATTAATGTCTATGTGAAAGGTACATGAATTCAAAGATAAACATGTTAACTCGTGTTAACAGCCTAGGAAAGCCCTCTGGACACAAATGTTTCTTGTTAGGAGCAGCCCAGGAATACTGTCTCATACAATAAATTGGCAGACTTGCACAGAAGACAAGTGAATGTTGAAGAAATCAAACCATGTACTATAGGAAGTCATTTTTAACAGTTCATAGCCTCAATCATCTATACTAAATGCTAGACAAACTGTTGTAGCCCAAACTGTATACTAGCATTGATAGACTGTAATTCTCAGTGATTCAAAAAAGAAAACAAAGAGCTACAGGCAGCTTGGCAGCTGGTATGGAGGATTAAGGTTCTTGCTCTTATACTTAAGGTTTAGGGTTTGACTCTGAACAAGTCACTTAACTAGACTGTGCCCCCAAACTTGGGCATTACACATGCAAATACCAACACCCTCCCCATGCTGCTCACTCCCATGTGCATTCTCCTGCAAAGGTGTACCATTGCAAATCCAAATCTGCTGCAGTCTTGCCATGCCACTGTTGTTTGTTCATATTTCAAATTCCAAAACTGCCATGCTCAGCCTGCATACATCATTAGAATCTCCAATGCTGCTTCAGCACATTTTCACACTTCATTTGAATATCAATGCTTTTCTAGATCAGCAAACTCAAATCGCTTGCACTAGAGCATGCTTTCCAGCAAAGCAATATATATGCGGATGCTGAGGTATGTGTGTGTATGTGTGTGTGTGTGTGTGTGTGTGTGTGTGTGTGTGTGTGTGTGTGTGTGTGTATATATGTGTGTGTGTGTGTGTGTGTGTGTGTGTGTGTGTGTGTGTGTGTGTGTGTGTGTGTGTGTGTGCACTCTACTTAGGCAGAAAACATTTAGTTTTTAAAACAAGTATTTTTTTAAGTGATGGACATGCAAGCATTTTTTTTTTAAACCAGGCCCTCCACCAGGCAGCAATAGGCCCTAGGCAGCTGCCTAGTTTTCCTTGTGCTGGATCGGGTTTTACAGCTAATTCCATTTATTAAAGGCTGTTCCATGCCTTAAATTCTCCTTTTATGACTGACAATATTGTTTCACATATTGTTATATTACTTTAGGATATGCATATGTTATGAATGACTTTTTTTTTTTTTGCTCCTTTGCATGCTACAATGTCTCATGCACATTGACTTAGATTTCAATATCATATATTACTTGCATCATCATATCTCAGTTCTGATGATGCATTTAATATACGATATTGAAATCTAAGTCAAAGTACATGAGACATTGTGGCATGCATCATCATATGTCAGTTCAATGGGCCGTGGTGGTGCAACAGTTAGTATTTTCACCTCACAGCTAGAGGTTCTCCAGTTCGATTCTCATCTTGAGCGCCTTCTGTGTGGAGTCTGTATGTCCTCCTCATGGTCAAGTGACATTAAAGACATGCAGGTAGGTGCGTGCGTGAATGGGTGTGCCTTCTTTGAAGGTTGGGCATCGGGCTGGCAACTCAGCACCGTAAAAATCCACTGCCAATAATTAGTGGACCGGAGTTCCACTGTGGCAAACCCTAACCGGGAAAAGACGAAAGACATTTTATCATATATAGGTCTCTTCTGCATTATGTATTATCGGGTTATTACAAATGGTTTGCTCAGCTGTGCACATTTCATAAGTGGTTAATGAATCCCAGTTAGAGACATTATGAATAAGACACTTTTTAAAATAAAAGAATGGCAAGAGTGTTACCCTTTGGTCAGTTTGGATATGATTTGTTTCCTGGAGTTATCCTTGATATTATTTCCTGCCCTGCCTTTTTCCGTTGTATGTAATTCTTTTATAAATTTTCTTGCCAGTTTCAGAAATTATTAAATCTAAACTGAAGCACATATGACTCTACCAGCACTGCAAACAGATATTATACCTTGCTTACCACTCCACTACACCATTACACTTGGCATATATTCACATGACAATCTCTTTTGTTTTCTAAACACTAAGGCACATTTCAGACAGTCCTACAATGTAGCTTAGAAGGGTATAGTATGGAATGTCATCATACTGACCTAGAAGTATCCATCAATGACAACTTTTCCTGTAGTTTTTTTCACAGTACATATTACGTATAATGTTTTTTGTTGAGTGGCCTCATTCAGCTCCTCAGTGTGTGTAATAGCACTTCTGATGCATTTTAAAGCATACTGTACTCAGTATTAAAAAATGCAGATATATATTTTGTTAGATAATACTTTGTAACTTCATACTTATATTTTAGACTGCTGCATTTATATTATAATTTTGTTGTAACTTTTTTTCTGGAAGTGTATTTCTGTAAAGTGCAAATGTGAATATTAATGAAAATATGAGTTTAGAAAATGATGCTTGCAATTGTACATTAGTTCTAGTAAATAGTGTTCTTTACATGCATCCTATACCACTCAAGTTACATGAACATGTTTCACAAAGAAAACTATTGTGTTAAATGTTTCACAAATAACAATAAATACAGGGAAGAAAGTATTACGTCTTTTAATCTCTAGAGATGCCTTCATATTATATATGTTACTCTGATGTAAGAAAACATCAATCACATTAACTTTACAAGTTTGTGTTATAAATAATGTAGTCAGTAATAGAAACCTTAGCTCACCATGTGCATTACTTAGCAGATTTGTAGGACTAAATGACTTGCATAGTCAAACTGGTAATAAGATAAGCTGTTTATGCAATCACTATAAACCAACACCAGAACTGAACATTCAAGTATCAGAAAACTGGATGATAGAATTTTCCATATACATCGTAGTTTAGTGATAGCACTAATTCTCATGTTCCATTATAAATTCTATATGATAAACTTTATTTTCATTTAATAAGCTTAGAAATGGTTTACATTTGTATTTCTCTTTGTGCTGAAAAATGTATAGGTTTAACAATGAACATGGACATCAGTATTTACTGTATGGACAGGGTCAAAGGCAAAGAAAATGGCTAGGTGTCTTCCAATAAAAGATAAAACCAACTTTCAACAATATCTCAGCTTCAAGTTAATAATTCAGACAACCAGTATATCAGTGATAGTGGCACTTGTAAGGAAGATTTGTCAGCTTTTTAAGTAGTATGACTTCTGCCAATGGACTATGCATTGGGGAAATGCTGAGTGATGGAGAAATGAGTGCTTTGCCAGTTATCCTTCTCCACAGGAAGGGATGGAGACAACGGTGGCCAGAGTTTCACTAAGCAGTAGTATCTGGAGATTATTGCTGGTCCTCAGTGTGCTAGAAACAAATAAACTGACAGCAGCAGGGAAGCACATGCATGTCAGCATACAAATAAGGATCACTGTGGGGTCTGGTTTTGGCATGAATGTACCCATACAAACTTAAAAAGTCAAAATGTCAAGAGGCCATTCACATTTTTAAGTATGTTAATGGGACAACAGGAAATATTGAATGGAGAGAAAGGGGAATGCCTTTCCAAATGCAGTAAATGATATAAGTGAGAAATTGCAATTTGACAGCCCAGGCCCAGAACAAATAACAGGGCATAGCCTGCAATCTTTTTCTCATGATTCAAGAACTACCAGACTGCAGCAGGATTTACACTAAGGGTCTCAGTCTCCCAGGACAGACAGGTCTCAGTGATTTCAGGACTACAGAAGCAGGGTGTTAGGAAAGAGTATATATTTAAAGATGGCAGTAACCTAAATGGGTACTACAGAAACCTTAATAAAGAAGGTGCAGTGAGAGTGAAATAGAGAGAGAGAGCAAGAGACACTTCAGCCTTGAAGACAGAAGACAGTGGAAAGAGTGCACAAAAATGAGTGACCTGAGTGACCAGATGACAGCAGAGGATGAGGCAGACTAGGTGCCAAGAGAAAGTAATATGAAGATGCAAGAAATCCAGAGGAAGAAGGCAGACATACAAATGGGCATAATCAAGATGGTGAGCCCATATATGTGTGAGTGAGGGGCACGTCAGTATGTTTGAAAAGCAATGAAATAGGAGGAAGTTACCAACAGCTGCTCAGATCTGTTTGGGAAGTTACTTCAGTGGCAGTAAAATCTTGGTTATCTGTGTACATCCAGAGAGCACAAGATTCTCTCTCACTTGCTTTTTTCATGTTTAGTTGGTAACGGACAAGACTTTGTAAGATGGTTTCTGTTGCACCTGGTGATGGGAGACTGGTAGCATTCTTTAACAAATTTCATCTCTTTCCCTTTCTTGTACAGTTTGTCAAACATTTTTCTGCTGGAGGTCCAAAAAGGAACTCCTTGCCCAAAAGAGCATCAAGGAGTTCAGCTTTTACCATGTCTTGAAGAGGTCATGATCTAAACCATACATGTCTCTGAGTGCTGACTCCATGGAAACCACCTTGTACCATGTATCTACAGCATTATACTCATACTTGAGCGAGTGTCTAGATACCTGCAGGGTGATATTACCCAGGTTCTGAATATTCCTCTTGAGGGTCTTGTCTCAATATGCTCTGCCTTGGTTTTAATTTGTTCCAGCAGTTACTCAAGATACTTGTTTATGTGAAACTGGCAGTTAAGAGCCCTCATCACCAGAGTGGCTGAATTGTAAATTGTTTTACCAAACCCAACAAGAAATCTGCTTTTCCTATCATTTAGTAAAGGTTATTGTATGCATGGCCACTGGCTACCTTAGTGGATTCTATAGACACCAGTTTTGAGTCCAGCACTGGGATTTTTTATAGCATTTGACCAGTGAGTATTGGCAAGAACCAATACCTACAACACCGCAAACCAAAAAATACGACCTTCCACTGTTTGGTACAATAAAGGCTGTCCTCCACCAGATATATTTTTATAGCATTGTTTATGGCACTCCAGCACCATATAGAAGTGGTCAGGCATCTTAAGGGTAGGCAGAATGGAGCCACGGTGCAAGGATATGTCTTGAAACTCATCATCCAAGACAGCATGCACTGGTGGGATTACCAATGGTCTAGGGGTAGAAAGGTTTAGAAGCTCTCTGTAGTGAGTTTGAGCTTGGCAAATTCCTTAGATTCTCAGCAATTAGACTACAGGAATAATCCAAACACCAAAATGACTTTACTAGTTTAATGAAGCGCTTTTCGTCACCTCCAATATCAAGACTTTTTGGATGAGTGTAACTTGCTTGGGAATATGTTTCAACAAAGGGGTTAGCCATCATCTTTAATAGATAATATATTTAATGAAGTATATACAAAAAGGACAAATGGTATAATTACCCTGATCTTGTATAGAAATGAGTCTCGAGGAGTACAAACATGTAGTACTCTAACTATAGATAGCATATTAGGGAACCAAGTGGTTAATGGTACACTAAGTAACATTTTAGGTGATGAAGGTGAGTACAATGTTGCTTCAACATCGGGCAACAATGTATTGTTTGAGACACACGACCTTACATTGTATAGTCCCAATACCAGTACTATAACTCAACTTGTAGATACATCAGTAACTAGTAAACCAAATAGTGGGTTTGAGCTTAGTTTCGTCATTACATTTAGTAGTGATAGTGTGTTAATTAAGACTATTCTACACAAAAACTGGGAACTTATTAAATGAAATAAAACACTTTTAGATAAACTATATATTGTTCCTAATATTATTTTTAGGAGAGGAACACACTTGAAAAGTTTATTGGAACTTCACAGACACAAGAGTGTCCATAGAAATATTGGTATGTCTACCTGCGGATGCTGTAATATGTGCAAGTTTATTAATACAGGTAGAACCTTTACAGTTAATGGTAGAAAGTATCAAATTAAATACAATTTAAACTGTAATTCAAAAATGATAGTTTACATTGCTATGTGTTGCTCATGTCAAGCATATTGCAAATGGAGCAACGTCTCCAAGATAGAATTTATGAGCACACTTATGCAATGGGAACAAGTAAAATGGAAAATGCTCTTGCTAGACATATTGCCACACATGCAGGACATAGTTTTACCTTTAAAGCAATAGATCAGATTCAATACAATATCCGAAGTGGCCCGTTGAATCTATTATTGGAAGAATGTGAATCAGGATGGCAAATAAGGCTTAATGCCTTTACTGAACCAGGATTGAATGACCATTGTAACATTTCATGTCTCCTTAAACTAAAAAGTTTGAAAAGTAAGCAATTTATAGTATCCTAAAAATTTTATACATATAATACTCAACTTGAATTTTATATAGTAATAGATTTAACTTTAGACTGAGTATTACAAGAACTGTATAATTTTATCAAAATTATAATTTTTGCATGCTCAGAATTAGTGCAAATAAGTTTAATTGTTGCGACCATGTGTTTCTATTGTTTATGTTTACATAGATACTTTTATATGAGTGATTTAAATGGTATTTTTATGAATTTTATTAACAAGTACTTTTTTATTTAACTGGTACTACAACCTGTGAATCAATGCACCTTGCAGACTGATCATGTGACCCTTTGCTGTATTATATAATGATCTTGTTTTTTGTGAGAATGTAATCTGAAGAAGTTACCCCACTGGAGGTGACGAAAAGTGCTTCATTAAACTAGTAAAGTCATTTTGGTGTTTGGATTATTCCTGTAGTCTAATTGGTGAGTTTCGTTTAAGTTTTTACTGAAGTTTGTGAAATTCCTTAGAGTCACAACTGAGGGCATACTTAATTTTATGAAGTGTGTCTCCAAAGGATAAATCCTCAGGAAGTGATTCTGAGGATAGGGTGTCTGAGGAGCAGGGTGGTCCATATAAGCTAATTCCTCCTCAACCTTTTAATCTGAGAAAGAATCTGCATGCAGGAAATGCCCTTTTCTCTTTTCCTATTAGAAAATCATTGTTGTCTCATGAATGCACAGTTCACTGTATTTATAATACCAAAGAACTGGCATACTGCATGAAGTTACAGCACGATTCTGTTAACCTTGTAGTTCCAACACTCTGATCTATATAAATGAGCATAGCAACAGAAGACAATCCATTGTTTATTATGGCTAACTTGGTGCTAGACCCTGTACGAACAACTCTTCCTTTCATCCTTTCATTCATTCTGTACTCTGCCATAAGCAGGTGTGAGCCCCGCTAATGAGTCCTGCTGTACTTCTTCATCTGGCGTTATGTTTAAATGCCCCATCACTCTCTCTGATGTAATATTTTTTCAAGCCTAAGTTCAACTGTCCCTTTTTAGCTGCCTCAATTGTCCTATCCCCCACATTGATCCTCTTCAGTTGCAGTTCCATAGTCTCAAGCTAGGAAAATGATTACAAATCACTTAGAGCAGTTCAGTCTGTCCAGCTGCTGATCACACACTCATTCACACACATCACATCATTCAACAAAGTGCCACTATAACTATTTTTATTTTAACAATAAATGTCAAGTCAAGTGAAGATTCCTTTGCTGAAAATTGCTGCAGTTTATGTTAGGCTTACATGGCATGCATATGCTATTCATTTTTTTTAATTGTTTTTTACTTAGTTTAAGTTACCTGGAGATTAAGCCACAGGAGTAGCCAGAGAAAGTAAATGTTCTCATTTTCCTGATTCTGAGGAATGCATTTGGACATGGGACTGGTGGGCACTGGATGGACTGCCAGACTCTTCTGCAAAAAAGTTGAGCACAAGTTAATTAAATTGTAATATGTGCACAACAGCTCCTCTCCACCCCCTGCTGTAGGTGCCTGCTGTAATTTCCAATTAACTGTGTGACTGCAACAATCTTCAGTCTGCTTGAACCTGCATCTTGATGACGTTGCGGTAGATATGCTGGTGATGTATGCTGACATCAGCCATTAGTTTATAGTTGTATTTAAAAAAAATAGAAAAAAAATGGGAATTACAGGTGCCACTCAGGAATTAGTGACACCTCATCATTTTGCGCTCAAAACCAGTTAATTCTGAGGAATTCGGTATGGTTGAGAGGTATGCTGTATATATGTTAGTTGATGTGGCAGTTCTATCCAGTTTAGCCTTTTTAATATTATACAGTAGTGGGTTCTGAAAAGGGTATTTACTGCAAATTTAGCTGCTTTATTAGAGCAATGCTCAAATTTAGCTTTTTGTGATGCATGGAGGTTACTAAGGATGGCAGCACCATAAAGTAGTGAGAGGAGGATGAAGTAGAAAATTTAGTTTTAGTTGCATTGGTGAGAATGTTTTTGGCTCTGAAAAGCATCCCTAGTTTTTGGTGTTTTTTTATTATGCAATTTGATATGCAAAGGTCACATTTAAGAATTTCATCCACTATTATCTGTTAAAGTTGCTATAAGAAGTGAGTTTAATGGTTGTTTTATTAAAAGAGATGATTTTAAATTTAGTTTTTTCATGAGAGACAGATTTCAGGGAAAAAGTAGCTTATTACTTGGGTGGGGGTTAGCATGAGTTGTGAGTTACTACGCCATGTGTCAGTGGGTGTTAAAGCTTCCTGATTTTTTTTTTGGAGATATTACAGGTTGTCTGATGTGCATAGGAGTGTGGTGTCATCTGCATGCTGTATTAGAGAGGCCTGTTGTGTGGATGTATCAAAGGCATTGGTGAGATTGCTAGAGAAGGGGACCAATAGAGACTTGTGGTACACTGGTTGTGACTGGGAGGCATGGAGAGAGGGCGGAATGCCATTTTACTGAGTGATTCCTTTGGAAAAGAAGCTTTTTAACCACAGAAGAGTGGACTAAAATAGAGCTAGGGAGGACATTTGAAGTAGACGTTTGCTCTGACAAACTGTATCGAAAGCTTAAGACAAGTCTAGATATAAGGTGGAGACTAATTTACCATTATCTCTACCTGTGTTTATTGGTGGCATCTATAAATGTTAAAAGTGCATTATTAGTATTATGGGGGGACAAAAGCTGTGTTGTGTGTGGGATAGGAGTTCTTCCTGTATGAAATAGTTGTGCATTTATCAAGTGTTTAAGAAAGGAGGTGGAGGGATTTCTATGGGACTAAAGTTCGTCATGTCTGTTGAAATTCCTCCTTTTTGTAAAGGGACAGTCTGTGATTTTTTTTTTAAAGAGAGGGAATTTGGGATTCCTGGACTAACCTATTTATAAAGGTTGAGACAAGATAGGCAGTGATGTGGGCTGTTATTTTAATGTACTCAATAAACATAAAAAAGCAACTGATGTAAGAACACCACAAACTCTATTTATTAAGCGCTTTTCATCCAGCACAGTGGCTGGATTTCGTCAGATAAAAGAATTAACTTCATAGACACTCTTAAATGTTTCAACAATCCAGTCATGTGACCAATGTCTCAATTAAACCTCTTAACAATGTTCAATTAACACATCATTTGATACAAGTTCTACCATAGTTAAAAATACAGTTAAAAGCCCTGACTAAAGAACAATATAATACATTCTCCCCCTAAATAAAAACCTTCATCCTTCACTGCTCAGTCAACAGTAAAATTATTTATACCTGGTGTATTAAAAATAAATAAATATAAAGCATGTTAAAATAAAACCATGGTTAAAATATATAACCATTATAAATTAATAAATGTTTTAGGTATGGGACTAACCTTTAAACTCATCGCTTGATTTAGGTAAATTATCTCCACATACTTTTTTATTTTAAGTATGGGAGAATAGTGCATGTTTCATTTATTCCTGGGAGCTTATTAGCATTTAATCGAAGTTGCCATAACAAATCAAGTTGTTCCAAAAGTAGCGACGCTGGTCCTTCATGTACATTTTCACTAATGTGGTCTATAACCTTAAACTTGAATTTATGGTTAGGTGAATTTTCTATGTGCCTAGCTAGTGTGTTCTCTGTTTCCCCCTCCTAATAGCGTACATAGATTCTTTCTTCTAACTTTCTATCTGTTTTCCCTATATAGAAAACAGGACAGAGAACGCACTGAGCTAGGTATACTACCATTTTAGTGTTACAGTTGCACTTACCTGTGATGTAGTTACCTATAGAAAAATGTTGTCCAGTTGCAATGGATCCACAGTAGTTACAGCTTTAACATTTGAACATCCCTGGGGTCCTTGCAACCTTCACTATAGGGGTTTCTATTAAGTTTTTCAAGTTTTTACCCTTCCTGTAAGTGACAATAGGTCTGTGGCCTATCTTGTTAACTAATTAAATCTCATTTTTTAACAGGTTCCAGTTTTTGTTGATAATTTTCTTGATTTCAACCGTGTCAGTACTAAAAGTTACAGTGAAACTACTATTGTACTGACCACCTTCCATTGAAAATATGTTTGTATGGGTGGTAGATGTTATTACCCTCTCCTCCATAATTACATCCTTTTCTGTATTTGTGGTGCTAGTTCCACATAGATAAAGTATTGGTTTATAAAAATCTGTCTGACGTTTATGTGACACTTCTATTACCACTTCATTAACAAAACCTGTGGGGTAACCTCTTTTCAAGAACATTTCACTTAAGTTCTGACATTCAGTGCAAAAATCTTCATTTGTTGTCACCATTCTGGCTGCTCTTACGAGCTGTCCTTTTACAACTGATTTGTTTGTACTGAATGGGTTTGCACTTTTGTAATGCAAAAATGCATTACAGTAAGTTGATTTTCGATATATAGATGCTGTATACGCATTTAGTGAAACATCATTTTTCAACAGTACATCTAAGTATGCTATAGTTTCCTTACTGAAATTTGATGTAAATTTTATGAAATTAGTACTGTTGTTCATTGCTTGTAAGATTATACTAGCTAGAGCTTCATCACCTCTTAGCACTATAAAAATATCATCCAAGAAGCATGTATAATGTTATATCAAGTTCATTATACTGGGGTTGTTGAATAAATAAGTGTGTTCCTAATGGGCCATCACCATGTTGGTGAAACTCGTACCACATGGTGAGCCCATTACTATCCCTACTAGTTGAAAATAAATCGTGCCATTAAACACAATGTAGTTGTTGGATAAAATAATACCCAACAGTTCTTCATAGGTTCATAGGTTTATAGGTTCATACTAGGCTATCTGCCCAAGGGCATTTATAAGCCTAGCCTTTTTGTTTGTTTTCGCCACCTCCTTAGTTTGAAGGATACTATGCCCATTTTTTGCTGTGCCTCTGTCAGCAGTATACTGAGGTAATCCTCCCCCTGGGGTATCTCTCTCCATCCATTTCCATTGGTCATTTCTCTTGAACACAAGCCCAGCCTGCTCTGCCTCCACATTTACCGTATTTTTGTTCCACAGCATAGAGTCTCTGAGTGTCTGAATGAATCCCTCCAGCTAATAATTAATAACTTGTACGTAAAACTATTCTAAGTTCATTATCTGGTGCTGCAAGTCTACGCATCCTACCCAGAACAAATTCTAGCCCCTCCTCATGTGGGATTGAACTGTAAAGATCACAAACGTCTACTGTTAGGAAGTTGTTTTCTTGAGTGAACTTGATTTTATTAATCTCTTCTAGAAAGGACCAAGAATCATGGCTAATTTGTGGTTCTTCTTTCACATATTTTTTAAGGATGGAGTCAACAAGTTTTGCGCTAGCATAAGTTATAGACTGACGTGCATCTACCAAAGCTCGCATAGGGGGGTCTTGTATGTCCTTATGTATTTTTGGCACACCAAACATTTTAGGTATCTTAGGGTATACCATTGTTAAATAGTTTAAAGTGCTCATATCTATGTGTGCTTCCAAAAACAAGTCATTTAAGTAAGTGTTTATCCTGCGGTAGGCAGTGTACAATTTGTTCTTACTGACTTGTTTGTACGTGCTAGTGTTTAATGCTTTGTTCATCCTAGCCTCGTAGTCTTCATTATTCATAAGGACCAGTCCTCCCCCCTTGTCTGGCTTCATCATTCTAATGGGTTCCCTCCTCAAGTCATTCAGCAAGTCCCATTCTGTTTTACTAAAGTTGCTTTGTGTTTTCATTCTAATACCTAATAATGCTCTAATGTCAAGTTCACATACTTGGTCAAATACACGTAAGGTCGGGTGCATAGGTAGATTGTACATACTTGAAACATGTAGTTCCCTGTAGTTACAGTTACCACTGTTAAATAAAATTGCCAAATTAAGTTTCCTTATATAAACTTTAAAATTAAGTAGTGTTTTGGCTAAGTCAGACCGACAAGAAGGCACATAAGTAAGACCTTTAGAAAACAGTTCAACTGTCCTATTGTCAATGTTGACATTAGAGAAATTATAGATTTTAAAGTCTCCACTTCTATTTACTACAATGTCACATTTGTTAGTAAAAGTAGGCTTCTCTACCTTTTTATTTTCGCCTTCCCCCTCGTATTATAAGGATTCTGTTGGTTCACTAATGTTTTTTTCTGTGGTCTGTTCTTGGCCTGATGAAAATGTTGCCGCTTTGTTTGCACCACTTCTGAATATGAGAGATTCCCTTGGGTAAAGTTAATGTCATTTTGTGTCCGTTCATTTCTATTTAGAGCATTTCTCTCATTACTGACTTCCCTTACTTCTGGCTGAACTGTTGAGTTAGATAACATTGTTTCCTGGTTCCACCCATCATTTAAACTGTTGTTGTTAGTGCACGCCTGATTGTGTTGGCCAGTTGCATTCCACAGCTGTGATGGGGACAAGAGTAGGCTGTACCATTGCTATAATCTACACGATCCCTTTCCAGTTTTTTAATTTTGTTTGATTTAAGTTTTTCAATCTGTTAATTGATACTGTAGAAAATACGTTGGTAATCATAGTTATAGCATGCAAAATCATGATGGCTTAGTACATCCCTACTTAGCTGTTCCACTTCCTTAGATAGTTCACCTACTTGAACTTGATAATGTTTACAAATAAGCTCCATTAGTTCTTTTCCTTGCTTGTCAAACAAGTGCAGTAGGTCTTTATGAAATTGCAATCCTGACACCAGTCCTGTCGGATACTGCCAGGACCTCAGACCTTTTGGAACTATATTCATCTTTACATTTTCTGTGAAATATGTTATTTCTAGCTGGAGCTTTTTGTGCTTCAATAGTTTGTAGTCTCAAGTTTTCAAGTAAGTAACTAAACTTTGCTCACCTCTCTCAGCCGGTTAAACCAAATTAATTTCTGAGTTCTGTGCGGTTAGTTTTGGAAAGTCCTTTAACCACACTGTCAAGTCTGGTGCTCCAATAAGCCCTGGAGGGTTGTTGAGTTGTTGTACAGTTGTTTGCTGGCTCGTAGAATGTATCGGTACTGCCGTATTCCCTCCAGTCAGCAAATTATTTGTAGCACTAGTATAACTACATTTACCTTGATCATTAGTAGAAAGGTTTTGTCCCAAACTAGTGGTGCAATTGGTAGAAGCACCTGGGGGCGAATTTCTTACAGACCTCTCATTCTGTAACATCGTACTGTTCTGTGAGGAAAGTACAGAACATTGAGATAGTGACTCTACTCTGTTTGCCAGGTCATCAAGGCATTTAGTCATAATTCCCAGTAGAATAGTTAAGTTCTCCGCATCAACTTGGGAGCATTGTGTAAGTTGAGTTTCTTGGCTATCAAGCACATTAGATGTCATGTCAGCAACAACAACAACTTGGAAACGAAAAAATACTTCACAAACAGAATAAACATAAAAAAGCAACCAGTGTAAGAACACCACAAACTCTATTAATTAAGCGCTTTTCATCCAGTACAGTGGCTGGACTTCTTCAGATAAAAGAATCAAATTCATAGACACTCTTAAATGTTTCAACAATCCAGTCATGTGACCAATGTCTCAATTAAACCTCTTAATGTTCAATTAACACTTCACTTGATAAAAGTTCTACCATAGTTAAAAATACAGAATTAAAAACCCTGACTAAAGAACAATATAATACATTATCCCCCTAAATAAAAAACCTTCATCCTTCACTGCTCAATCAACAGTAAATTTATTTATACCTGGTGTATTAAAAATAAATAAATATAAAGCAATTTAAAATAAAACCATGGTTAATATATAACCATTGTAAATAAATAAATGTTTTAGGTGTGGGACTAACCATTAAACTCATCACTTGATTTAGGTAAATTATCTCCACATACTTTTTAATTTTAAGTATGGGAGAATAGTGCATGTTTCATTTATTCCTGGGAACTGATTAGCATTTAATCGAAGTTGCCATAACAACTCAAGTTGCCCTAAACGTAGTGACGCTGGTCCTTCATGTACATTTTCACTAATCAGGTCTATAACCTTAAACCTGAATTTATGGTTAGGTGAATTTTCAATGTGCCTAGCTAGTGTGTTCTCTGTTTTCCCCCTCCTAATAGCATACAGGTGTTCATAGATTCTTTCTTTTAACTTTCTATCTGTTTTCCGTATATAGAAAACAGGACAGAGAATGCACTGTGCTGGGTATACCACCATTTTAGTGTTACAGATGTGACGGAATACTTGTGGTTACCTATAGAAAAATGTTGTCTGGTTGCAATGGCTCCACAGTAGTTAAAGCTTTCACATTTGAACATCACTGGGGTCCTTGCAACCTTCACTATAGGGGTTTCTATTAAGTTTTTCAAGTTTTTACCCTTCCTGTAAGTGACAACATGTCTGTGGCCTATCTTGTTAACTTATTTAATCTTATTTTTTAACAGGTTCCAGTTTTTGTTGATAATTTTCTTGATTTCAACCATCAGTACTAAAAGTTACAGTGAAACTACTATTGTATTGACCATCTTCCCTTGAAAATATGTTTGTATGGGTGGTAGATGTTACTATTTTAATTGTAACATTTTAATGTACTCACTTGGAAGGTTATCAGCTGGAGTAGAGATTGCATGAATTTGTGTAAGAGTAATTTTATGTAGGATGTGGGCACAGCTTTATAAGTGAATGTGGAGATATGTGGCTGTTGGGCAAGATTGGGATTAAAGCAACAATCAAATACAATGCTATAAATCCTTTTGTGTGGCCAATACCAACACAAACGCAGCTTATTAAAAAACTTTTATTAGATCTCAAAATTAAAACCATGCGCTTTCTCCCAGTCACTACCGGGCTTTCTCAAGGTAAAACAGTTTGATAACTCATGCCATTTCATTTATACTCTAGACAAGATCACATGTTTCAGTTAATTAATACTTATTAATATTTTAAAGTAAAATACAAAGAAATATAAAAGTATGAAAATATAAAAATGTAAAGTTTTATATAAAGTTTTGTATAAAAAAACATTCTTGTATCAAAACAATAAAGCAGCACTATTGTGTTAGTTAACCATATTCCCAGGACAAGTAAACATACCCCCAATAAAACCCCAAACTTCCTCCTGTTTTTCTTTTGTGCTTTTACTACAAACCCAAACAGAACCCTATTATAATTAAGTAGTTCACGGTATTCTAGTTTAGTTTCCCAGTACCACCTCTAACTTCAGGAAAAAAACTCAAAAATAATAAACCTTAAAATTTTTTTTTTTTTGTCAACAGATGAAACCCTAGATAAACCACACCTTTCACCCCACAATTATAATATTTTTGGGGTCTGTAAAAGAAAAACAGGAGGACGTTTGGGGTTTTATTGGGGGTATGTTTACTTGTCCTGGGAATATGGTTAACTAACACAAATAGTGCTGCTTTGTTTTTGTTTAATTTTTATTTTAATTTTTTTATAAACTTTATTTATATATTTATATTTTTTATTCTTTTCATTTTTTTTTTTTACTTTTGAAATATAATAAAAATAAATATAAGTATTATGAAACTTAAACATGATAAATGAAAATAGCATGAAAATCAAACTGTTTTACCTTGAGAAAGCCTGGTAGTGACTGGGAGAAAGTGTTTGGTTTTAATTTGGAGATCTAATAAAAGCTTTTTAATAAGCTGCGTTTGTGTTGGTATTGGCCATGCAAAAGGATTTACAGCATTGTATTTGACTGTTGCTTTCCAGGTCCTGTTGTGCTGGACTTTGTTCTTTTGGCTTGGGCTACATTCTTTTCTGATTTTACTGGTTTTGTTATGGCAGAAGGAATGGAAAGTGATATTTTTGTGCAAACACCGGTTTTACTCAGAGAGGACCCTGAGAATGCTCCGGTTACTCGAGGAGAATTCAATCAAATTCTCTTGTTGCTTACACAGCTCACTAACTCCCTAAATGAGTGAAACATGGTTTCATCCTCTGGCTTACCTGGGAATCAGCAACAAATGGTTGATTCCATTGGAAGACGCTGTACTTCACCTGCGCACACTAGAAGTCCCGATCGTTCAAACAAAGGAACGGGTAGCAGTCTTGCCAACACTTCAAAGAATAACGACGGTGCAGTATAAACTAAACCTAAAGTTGTACCTAATTCAAGCAGTAATGAGCAGAGACAGAACTTTGACTTTAGCGCATGGACTAGGCACCAATTCTCGTTCCAACCAGGTACTGTGAATCATGAGTTTATTCGAAATGTGGAAGTTGATTTTGGTGATTTTAAAGAAAGACTTTATTCTTTTAAGAACAATCAAATTGAAATTGACTATTTAAAAGAGTGTATCAATGTACAAAGGGTGCCCAAAGGCTTGAGTTTTTTTCAAATTTCCAAATAATGTGCAGACAGGCACTATGTTTTACGACCAACTTTGTACTATTTTTAATAGGGCTGGCATTGAAATGCTTAAATGTATGGTAACTGAATACGAAAATAGAGCTGATAGATTGTTAAAGGATTTGAATGATTTAAATGAGAGGTTACTTACTGACAATAAATTTATTAGTTTTAGAAGGGATTATGATAAAACTTTTACTGAGGTTGACCAACACTGCATGAGGGCTTTGAACCGGAAAAAGAGGAAATTAGAGCGTGATTTAAATGAATATAAAGAAGGGAGGGCCTTCCCGCTACCTGTTTCCAAATCATGGAAAAGCAACAGCAACGAAGGGGTTGTCATAAATGGGGGTGAAAGGAATAGATTTGATAGCTATTCAGTTAGCAGTTCACTATTGTTCAGAATGTTATATAGTATAGTATAGTATAGTATAGTGTAGTATAGTATAGTGGATCTAGGACTCTCCATTGAACACACGCTTCACAAAAACGTAAACCACCAAACACACTTTCGTGAAAGTGCATTTATCAAAAATGCACTTTCACAAAAAAGCAAAAAAAAAAAACAACCCAAAATATTACAAAATAAAAGACTACTCACATTTATGCAGGGGAGCAAGCCCCTGCCTACGTTAATATTCTCCTTCCAAGATCACACTAAAGTGGGGAAAAGGGAATATTCCCTTATCCCCACTGTACTGCGATCTAAGCAACAGTTTGATTAGTTCTACAACTAAACCTACATGCAAACAACTGTTTGCTTACTTACCTTCTGGCGAAAGTGCATTTTCGCAAATTTGAGCTTACTCATTTACTTTTCGGTGAAACGTGTGTTCGATGGAGAGACCTAGATCCAGTGTAGCATAGAATAGTATAGTATAGTATAGTATAGTATAGTATAGTATAGTATAGTTTTTTTTTTCCTTTATTTGCTTTTTAGTACAGTTGTGGAGCATTCGAAGTTTTTGGGATATTGTGATGTTTTATATTTTACCATTCTTTTTATGCTTTTTCTCTATCCTGCATTATTATTCTTCTCTTTTTGGATATCCAAATTGCATTATTTGTTTTTAATCTCTTCCTTCTGAAGGTGTAAGGCTATTTAGGATATTTACAAAAGCTATATTGAATTAATTTACAGCATCATCTAAGGAGACAATTTTTAGGCTGCGTGATGTCCATGCACTGGCCCAGTAATCAAGGAGCCTCAATCCTCACCACTAGCACCAGTGAGGGGTATCTACATTGGGAGAATAACAAGTACACACACAGTAAAGTACAATTTCTCTTAAGAGCAAACAGAGATCACAGTCAGTCTGTGGCTGGTTTCTCCCTTTGTCTCCAGATCCCCAATAAGTCTCCCCACTGGCACAGCTATACGGTTCAGATCTCAGCTGAGTAGTCAAGTCAAAACCTTCAGCACCCTCTCTGTCCAACTAGTGCTTTGTGTCCCTGCCCATGAAGCTGACGCACACACACACACACACACACACACACACACACACACACACACACACACACACACACACTTTGAGATTTGATTTATATGCAAACACAAAGGCACTCCTGAGGAAGGCTGGCACAGGTTCACTAGCTATGCCCCCTTCTGCCCAGGCTATGACGTACTAATCACTGCCACCAAGTTCTCTTATCAGCTACTATAAAAGGCCCTTACCAAAGAGTATTTAATTCTACTGTGCAATGCTATTATTCAAATAGTAAATGTGATAAACAGCAAGGCTATTGGAGTGGCTTATACAGGATCACCAAATACATGCAAGTACTGTAAGAACTTAAATTATCTCTACACAAAACAGCCACAGTTAAAATATTTAATAATAAATAATAAAAACAAAAAACAATACTCATTCAGTCAGCACAGTGATAATAGAGAGTTCAGAAATCACAGGAAATAGTTTAAAACAACAGTGTAGGATAGTCTCACATAAATATAGAAAACAGCTAGAGTAATCTGGTTATATTCCTATCTATCTCTAAGAGAAATTACTGTTCTAAATTCTACTTACAAAGCAAGCAAATATAGATGAGAAGTGCTGGTGAGTTGTCATCTTCAGAACAAAATACAAAATGCTAACCTTTTCTCTGAGAGATAGTACTTAAATTGATAATACACATTACTGCTGACCCAGTTCAGATTACATAATTCTTGTCACCTTTACTTAAGTTCCCAAGCTCACAGAATTTAAAATTTAACATGTTTAATACTTATTTCTCAGAAGCTGACAATTCTCTCTTTGAAGCTTGCCTGAGCTGGATATTGTAAAACAATTACCTTGGAATCTTAGCAATTAACTCTGTCTTAAGACAATAGAAAGAAACTCATAGCTCAGACATCCTGTCTCCTAGATTGAGATAAACTGACTTTATAACACATCGTAAAATTCTTTATTTATCGGCTTATTTTCTTAGAGTTTGCCAGTTAACTCTATATGTCCCAGTTTTCGATCAAGAAAACATACATTACATAGGCATAGAGTTTACACACAATTCTGCTTTCTTTCAGCAGGGTGCATTGTGGTTACAATTTTGAAGCTCTGCACATAACACAGTTACCATACATCTGTCAAACAAGCCAGTGGATCATGTTAATATTTAAAATGTCAGAATTATTTACAAAATTCTGCCTAGATGGGCTGGCAGCACCTCAGTTTATCACATTTCTTCACCCCTGAGAACTCAAGCTAGTTTTTCAAGTATCCCTTGAAAAACATTGCTTCAGAGGGTTGAGTCTATCTGTGTATACCTCACCATATTCCCTGTCTTGACAGCCCATCTGTGCTGGCATTGCTAATCCCACTGTGGTGCTGCACTGACATATCATATGCTTGCAACCCTAGTGTCCATCTTAGCAGCTTGGCATTTTGCTGGCTGGCTTGATATAACCATGTTAGAGGATTGTGATTTCCTTCCATACAGATAAGGCTGAAGTTTCTGCAGTCCCCACACTATGTTTAGACATTTCTTTTCTACAGATGCATAGCATTCCTCCCTGGGTTGGACCCTATGATGGAGATAAGCCACTGGGTGCTTTTCTCCCTCTGAAGAAATCTGGCTAGGTACAGCCCCCCTCCCCCCCATGGTTGAAAGCATCCACCTGCACAACATATTCTTTGTTGTAATCTGGACTGGCTAACACAGGGGTCCTCCCAAAGCTTCTTTAAGCTTCTGGAATTCCTGCTCACATGCTGGGGTCCAGACTACCTCATCTGGCCTGTTTTTCCTTGTCAGGTCTGCGAGGGGAGCAGTTATGGTACTATAACTGGGGACAAACTTTCTGTAGTACCCTGCTGTCCCTAAGAGCACCCTCACCTGCTTTTTGGTAAAAGGTGCAGGCCATGCCTGAATGGCATCCACTTTGGCAGGTCCTGGCCTGATCTTACCACTCCCCACTTTAAGTCCCAGGTAGGAGACCATACCCACCTGACATTTACTAGGCTTAATGGTCAATCCTGCCCTCTGTAGTCTGCCCAGCTTCTCCCTGACATGCTGAAGGTGCTCTTGCTGGGAATGGCTGTAGATGTCAATATCATCTAGGTAAGCAAGGGCAAAATCTCCTGCTCCTTCTAGGATATAATCTACCAGCCTCTGGAAAGTCACTGGGGTATTTTTCATCCCAAAGGTCATCTTTGTGAACTCATACAAACCAAAAGAGTCATAAAGGCTGACCTCTCTCTAACACTGGGAGTCAAGGGCAATTGCCAGTAACTTGGTAAGATCAATGATGGTAAGATACTTAGCCCCACCAAGCTGCTCTAGGGATTCATCTGTTGTAGGCATGGGGTACATATCTGAATCTGTGTGACTATTTAATTTCCTGTAGTCCACACAGAACCTGGTGCTGCCATCCTTCTTTGGCACTAGAACCACTGGGGAGGCCCAGGGAAAGTTGGACTACTGAATTACCCCTAGTTCCATCATTTCCTGTACCTCCTCCCTCAGAGTCTATTTGACTCTCTCAGGCATCCTATAAGGGGCCTACCTAATAGGCCTTTGGGGTCCTGTATCCACCTGGTGCTGCACCAGGTGGGTGCACCCTGATTTCCCAGTGAACATGTCCCCAAACTCCTGTAACACTGCTCAAATTTCGCAAACCTAGGTGGGAGATAGCCGCTGGGATATTGCCACCCCTTCCACTGAGGTTTCAGTCCGAATCTCACTGAAGAGATCGGTCACCAGATCTCCCTCAGACTCCTCCTACAATTCACTGCAACTACTCAGCACAAGGGCCTCCCTATCATGGTAAGGTTTCATCATGTTAACATGGTACAATTTGTGCCCCTGCCTCCTGCCAGGCAGTTCTACCATGTAGTTAACATCACTGACCTTGTAGGGTCCCTAATAAGCTGCCTGCAGCTTGTTGTGTCTGACAAGGATGAAAACCATTTTCTGCTGCAGTACAGCATACTTTCTAGCTCAAGCATTCCTGTCATACCACACCCTTTTCTGCTGTTGGGCTTCTGCCAGGTTCTCCTGGGTGAAGCCCATGCGTTCCCTGAGCCTTGTCCTGACGTTTAAGACATATGCCACAACAGTCTCCTTGTAACATTTGCAATTACCTTCCCACTCATCTCAAATTAAATCTAGAGGCCCCCTCAGCCTATGCCCATACAACAACTCAAAGGGTGAAAAACCTGTGGATTACTGGGGAACCTCTCTGTAAGCAAACAACAGATGGGGCAAATATTTGTCCCACTCCATGTTAAACTGGTCTGCAAATGCCTGTAGCATGAACAGAGTGCAGTGTTTAATCTCTCAACAAGACCATTAGTCTGGGGATGGTAGGGGGTGGTCTTTAGGTGCTTCACCCCACAGTACTTTCACAGACAAGTCAGCAGGTCTGACATGAAATTGGCACCTCTGTCAGTCAGTATTTATTTTGGGAAACCTACCCTGCTGAAAATCTCTAACAAAGAATTTGCCACCTTTTCCGCCTCAATGGAGGACAAAGCCACTGTCTCAGGGTATCTTGTAGCATAATCTACTAACACTAGGATATACTTTTTCCCTGTGGAACTTGGAGTACTCAGAGGCCCCACAATATCCATAGCTACCCTCTGAATGGCTCCTCAATCACAGGCAAATGCATCAAAGGAGCTTTTACCTTGTCTCCTGCCTTGCCTACCTTTTGCCACTGGTCACAGGTCCTGCAGTACCCTGTTACATCTCTGGAAATTCCAGGCCAATAGAAGTTATACATAATATGTCTCTTTGTATGTTTTATACCCATATGACCTGCAAAGGGAATATCATGGGCTATGGTTAGAAGTGACAGATGGTAGACTCTAGGCTCTACCAACTGCTGCATCCTCTCACCTTCTAGCCCTCCCTCAGGAGTCCACTCTCTGTACAGTAACCATTTGTCCCAATATACAGATTCTCCCTTCTCTGGAGAATCAGGTGCCTCACTAGCTACTTGCCTCAGATCTTGTAATGTAGGGTCTGAGAGCTGGGCCTGTTTCAACTATCTCTTTGTAACCCTTCCCAGCTCCCCTTCGACAGGAGGTCTGGTATCCTATGACAGCAGTGCCTCACTGACAGCCTGGGTACTACTACTAACCTCTACCTTTGCAGTCACTCTGTCCAAGGGAACATCAGTACTCACAAGCAGCTGTGGCTCACCGTCAGTCTCACTGCTACAGGTTAGCTCCCTCCCTAAAGTAACCACCTCACCAGCCCTGACTGCAAGTATGTGGTCTGTCTGGATCTCCCCCAGGCTACCAGACCCACATGCTTGTCTCCAAGCCTGACAGAGTGTAACTGCATAAACACATGGCACTGCCTTGTCAAAATCCTTCCCTATCAGGACATGCACCTATTGAAAGTTACAGTGCAAACATCCTGACCTCCACTGGAGTTAATGAGTTAATTAGTTGTGTAAAACTGTATAAGTTCATGCCAGATGTAGGGGAGTTATTTGTTATTTCCACCAACTGATACTGACATCACCTAGCAGTATTTTATCTTGGTGTATTGTTATCAATATTCAAGGTAAGATCTTTTCCAGTGTAGCTGTATTGTCACCAGGAGGGATGCAAAGATCAGTAATACATAATTGTTTATTTTTGTTTATTTTCAGGAAAGTAGTAAGAAGCTCTGCTGAACTCAATTCTGGTATTGGTTTGTTGCAGGGGGACATGTGGTAGTTGAGAAATATTAAAGCAATACCACCACCTTTGCTCTTTATACAGTCATTACAGATGACAGTATAGCCGGGTGGTGTAATTTCAGAGTTGATTATTCTGGGTTTTAACCAGGTTTCAGCTATAGTGAGACTGTCAGGCTGTGTTATGTAGTCCAGCCATGTAGTTCAGTAGTTCTATTTGTTATGCTTCTAACAATTATGGCAGCAAAAGGTGGTAGTCGCTTCATCTAGGGGTAACAGTATTAAACAATGCCAACTGACCTGATGCTGGACACAGAAGGAGTCAGCACTGTATTTACTGAGATTTCTAACTAGTTTATTATGATGAGAATTTGTTTGCAAGTGGAGGGATGATCTTTTAGAGACTCAGGTATAGTGCTTGCTTTAATGATTTTTTTTTTGGAATGGTACTAAGTATCCAGTGAATACTGATGTAGAGTTACTGGTCTTGCAATGCCTGATTGAAGTGGTGATGACACAGATATGTAATGCAGCCCAATTTATATTAACATTGGAAAGAATAAGAGTTTCTAATGTAATAGTTTTAAATAACCAGGATAGAATGACTTCAAGAGTAGTGTGGTTAATGTTTGAGATGATATACAAAGCTATAATACATATGGCCCCTTCGACAGGGGCATTGTTAAATTTAGGTATCCTATTTGTGTAAAGGTGTAACTGCAGATTGTTTTTATACATTATTGTCATGCCAATGCCAGCTGCCCTACTTCTTTCTCCATCTGATCTAAACATACTATAACTAGAAGATAGGACATCCTTACTGGATATGCTTGTTTGGTCTGAGCAATATTTCAGTGACAATGGGAACATCTGGGGAGATCCACAAATTGAGTTCAGATATTTTTTAGCAGAGGTCTATTTATTTAGGTAAATTAGTTTTAAGGAATTATTATTAGTTTGCATTTAAAAGTTTTGGCTGCGTGTAGAAATATGTTCTGAAAGGAAAGAAGATGTTTACAGTAGTCAGTGTTGCAATACTGAGAAATGGAAGTTCCTGCCATGCAGAAGCCCATGGAAAGCTTGAATACCAGAGTCTTTCATCATTCACCAAATGCAGATGTCTGCTGTTGTCTGACATCAAGATGTTTGGGTATAAAGAGGGTATCAGGCAGTACATCTTCAGTTATTTCACGCAGTATAGTCTGATGATCCATAAAGCATTTCTTAGCATCATCAGCTTGTTGGTTGGCTTGAAATACCACAGCATTAAGAAGCCTCAGATAGGTACCCCTCGGGGGAGTTTCTTTCTCTCTCTAATTTTTGGGAATGTTCCTAGTTAATGTTTAAGAAATTTTTAACAAGTGTATTTCTTGTGAGAAGCAGATTCTCCAAAAAGATTTTTGCTACTACTCCCTCTTTTAAACCCACAACCCAGTGTTTCTAACTCTCTGTTCTCTGTTAGGTTTAATTCCAAAACTATTACATGAATGCTGAGTCCCTGCAGCAGCATATAGATTCCCACAGATATGGTCCTTTGCACAGTATGCCAGCTGCTGGCTCTTAGGCCTTCATCCCTAAAAGCATAAGGACAAGTTACCAAAGGAGAAGGATATCAGGAACACCAAGGGCAGCTCCGTTTCTCAGCCCTTGACAAACATTAATGTTGGTGATGCAGGCGAGGCACATTTGCAACTCCCTGGGCCAGCACCTATTAAGTTTTGAGTCGTCTGGTACAACCTACACCTCACTGACACAAGACTGATGTCTGTTGGGTCTAAATCTACTGCTCAGGCCATGGCTTCAGATGCCCAAGTTCTGGTGACTGTCAGGGTAGGATCCACTTGGTTATTATAAAGGAAGATAACCCTAGTAACCAGATAGAGTTCCTGGCTGGCCACCCATGAGCTGAGGGCTTTACTTTCCCAAAGACCTGTGCACCCAAACTCAAGAGACACTCAGCAGTACTCCAGCCCTAGCTGTCTGAGTCCACTGCCTCATCCTTCATGGTCTCTTTACAGGACTCAGTCAAGCTGGCCCAGGACTTTATGGACTTCACTGAGGACCAAGCAACTTATCCTGCAAAAGGACCTAGTGTCAGCAACTTCCCCTGGAAAAAGAGAAAGGGGCATTTCCTGCATGCAGATTGTGATGCATCAGAATATGAGGATGATGAGGAATTAGCTTATGTGGACCATCCTCCTCCTCAGACTTGTGAAATTTCTGATTCATATGACACTGTATCCTCAGCATCTCTTCCTGAGGATTTATCCTTTGGAGACACACTTCATAGAATTAAGTATGCCCTCAGTTGTGAATCTAGGGAATTCTCAAAGTTCAAGCTCACTCCAGAGAGCTTCTAAACCTTCCTCTCCCTAGACTATTGGTAATCCCTCCAACACATGCTGTCCTGAATGATGTGTTTGAAGACATATCCTTGCACCATGACTCCATTCGCTCTACTATTAAGATGCTGGACCACTTTTATAGGGTGCTGGCGTGCCAGACATACCTCTATAAAAAAAACAGTGGTGGATGAAAAAGGGGTGCCTACAGAACACGCTAAGGGACCTGGTGGCCATGCATACAAGAACCTTTACCAAATGTTAGGAAAAGCAGATTTCCTGATGGGTTTGGTAAGAAAATGTATAATTCAGCCACTATGGTGATGAGGGCTCTTAACTGCCAGTTCCACATACTCAAATATCTTGAGCCACTTCTGGAACAAATTAAAACCAAGGCAGAGTGGATTGTGACAAGACCCTGAAGATAGATATACAGAACCTGGGTAATATCACCCTCCATGTATCTAGACATGATCTCAAGTGTGAATAGGATGCTTTAGGTGCATCGTACAGGGTGGCTGCCATGGATTCAGCACTCAGAGACATGCCTTGTTTAGATCACAATCTCTTTAAGACCTGGTAAAAGCTGACCTCCTTGATGCTCCTTTGGACAAGGAGTTCCTTTTTGGATCCTCAGCAGAAAAAAGTGTTTGACAAACTGGACAAGAAAGGGAAAAAGATGACATTTGTTAAAGAATGTTACCAGTCTCCCATTCGCAGGTGCAACAGAATCTGTCCTACAAAGTCTTGTCCATTTCCAGTTAAACATGAACAAACAAAACAGCCTAGGGGGAAAAGACCATATGACAAAGAAAGTGGCAAAGTGAACAACATTCCAGACCTGAGGGCTTTAAGGATCCTACTTTCACAGGGAGCAGCTATAACTACTCTCAGCACCTCTCTACCCTCTCACAAATCCCACCCCACCAGACTGCACCCAATCACCTCCACCTGGCAGGAAAACTTTCTACCTTCTACACTCATTGGGAAGGTATAACACAAGAGAAATAAGTCATAGAGATTACAAGGGAGGGTTATGACATCCAATACTTGAAATCCTACACTTTCTTGGGATTCCTCTTCCACTAAAACCACAAAAAAAACTTCTTACATCCATTCTAAAAGTGCTATTACTACAGAGATCCATTCAAAGAGTACTCCCAGAAAAAAAGGGAACATGGTTTTACATCTGCATTTTCCTAGGCCCCTAGAAAGAACGTACTGAAGGCCTATCCAAGAGCTCTCAAGAATAAACATGTTTCTAGAGTACTAAACTTTAAGATGTTAACCCTTCAAATGTCACTGCCCCTCATCTTCCTAGGGGCATGGATGGCTACTCTGGATTAGAAGGATGCTTACCTGTGTGGTTGTATGGCCCAGGAAGGCAGACAATATCTATAATGTCAGGCAGGGGGATTGCATTACCCATTTTGTGTAAGGAAGTCTTTTTGGACCTCATGTACCACAGGTCAGTACCAGAGATAAATATTTTTCCCTGAACAGAGAAGAGGAGGCTAAAGTAAACTGTGTTTGAGATCCCAGTATATAGGGTCATGGAGAGCAGACGCCCTCTTCTTCAAATGGACAAACCTCTTATTCTTCACCGTTCCACTATGCCCCTCCGCCACACAGTACTGCTACAGGTGGTGTCAGAGAGGCCCAAAATGATACTCATTGTTCCCTTCTAGCCCAGACAACATTAGTTCTGCCCTCTTCTTACTCAGCGGAGGGAAAACTAGAACACTACCACTGATCATGGACTTTCTTTCCCAAAACAAAGGATATGTCAACCATCCCAATCTGAATTTTGCATGCAATTAGTTTAGAAGGTTGTGCACTAACTGCATTCACTTTATCTTTCCCCCAAGATGTCTTATTAGTCTGAAAGAGGATAGAAACCTAGTTTTAGAAAACTAAAATATATCACAAAACATAAACATTTTTCTATCTGGTGCCAAACAGATGGTATTATCTCTTCTCAGACAAATCTAAAGTAGATACATGAATACCTTTCCCCTCTCTTCAAACAAGGACTAGCTTATTCCAGTATTAAGATCCACACGTCTGCCATTTCAGCCTGCATTCCTATCCCCCCATTTATTCCACCCCACATGAAACAATTCCTGAAGGTGATAATACACATCAGACCACCCAGATGGGAACCAGCCCCCTTCTACAACCTGAAATTTATACTTAATAAATATACTCTGCCACCTTTTGAACCAGCAGCCCCAGCCCCTGTTAAATGGGAAAACAACTCTGCTGTTATCGCTTACTTCAGTCAGGTATGTTTCTAAACTTCTAAACATTATGTTCAAGAAGCCATTCTTAGTGTTTCACAGAGATGAGTCACCCTCTTTTATATCAAAGGTGATCTCAGAAATTTCTTTAAATCAAGCCATTCACCTCCCTGTGTTCTCCTTAAGCACCCAAAACAAGAGATACAGGATCTTGCACTCTCTGCATGTACACAGAAAACTAAGATTTTACTACCACTGAACTATGCCCATTCCTATGTCTGCCTTCTTTCTCTGGATTTCTTGCATCTTCATGTCACTTTCTCTTGGCACCTCATCCTCTGCTGTGTTCTGGTCACCCAGGTCACTCATTTCTGTGCACTCTTTCCTCTGTCTTCTTCTGTCTTTTAGGGCACAGTCTCTCTCTATCTCTCTCTCTCTCTCTCTCTGTCTCTCTCACTCTCTATCTATTCCATTCTCACTGCACCTTCATCATGATTTCTGTAGTCAAAATAACAATTCCAACGGTGCACCAAAACGCTGTGAATAATCCAACGAAACTGCTGTAGTTTAATTCTTTATTGGAACAAACAATCAAGGATAGTAAGCGCTTTCACGTCCTTCCGACGCTTCTTCAGACTTCAACAGTACTCCATAAAATCCATCCCTTAAATACATGCACAATTATCACATTTGCATTATTAGTATATTGATATTACTGAATTAAAGTGCTAGTGCATATTCATTCAGGCTTGTAGAAACTCTAACCACTAAAACAACTAAAAACAATCCTAAAAACTATGTTCAAGTCCATGAAGTATCTGAAAAGTTTATAAAAGTATATATATGTATGTAGAATATATAAAATGTAATACAACAGTAAAACCACAATGTGTAAAATATGTATAGGAAACCAAGACATATAAAAAAGGTCTATCTTACTAACATAGACAAAACATACTAGTGTATTAAAACATCTGACAGTTCATATTCATTTAACATGATTTCTGTAGTACCCATTTAGGTTACTGCCATCTTTAGATCTATACTCTTCCCTAACACCCTGCTTCTGTACTCTTGAACCCACTAAGACCTGTCTGTCCTGGAAGACTGAGACCCCTGGTGTAAATCCTGCTATAGTCTGGTAGGTCTTGAATCAAGAGAGAAAGGTTGCAGGCTACCTCCTATTATTTGTTCTGGGCCTGGGCTGTCAAATTGCAATTTCTCACTTATCTCATTTACTGCATTTGCAAAGGCATTCACCTTTCTCTCCATTCACCATTTCCTGTTGCCCCAGCAACATCCTTAAAAATGTGAATGGCCTCTTTTTCACTTGTAGTCCATACCACATTTCCCTTCTTTTTTAATTCCAGTGGTGAAGGATAAATAAGGAATGCTGCCACCCGTGCTTGTCTCAAATGCCAGATGTCTGTGAGCAAGCATATTCTTTTATGGTATATATGTGGAGCAAACTCTTATACTATTTTAACCTTGAAACCATTCATTATAAACCCCTATCTGTGCGCTGTTGTTTTAATAGTCCATTTTTTAAACCTGTAACTGTTAACACGGTTAAGTATGTCAAGTGAAAAGTACCATATTAAAAAGACCACATTGTGAAGATAAAAGGTGACAGTTCTGAGAAAACTCAGTAAAGTATTTTTCCCAAAAATGGTGGTAGCTGATTTAACAGCCTCTGTTTATAAGCTTATAAACTGTCTGTACCAAGAATGAAAAATTTCATGATGCAGATATTCAGCAATTCTTGTGAATGTGGGGAAATGTAAGCATGATCTACAGCTACAGATAAATACATCAAAAACTAAGCATATGAGATTTGGGAAACAAACTAAAATGTAAATATTTAACACAGCACACAGTGATTGAAACTGCAGACTCATTTAAGGACCTGGGTATATGGGTAGATTCAGCTATGAGTTTTTCTAATCATATCAACCAATTGGCTAATAAATAGTTATAGAACTATAGGTTGTATAAAAAGATTTATAAAGTCTAGGGAGTCAAACATAATGAAGTCATTGTTTGTTAGTTACATTAGATCCAAACATGAGTATGGAATAACAATATGGAAACCCTATAGGAAAACAAGCATGAATAAACTGGAACGAGTACAGCAGAAATATACTAAGGGCATCCATGGATATGAAAATTTAAGTTATTATGAAAGACTAAAATATCTAAACTTGTACAGTGTCTCTTATAGATATTTAAGAGAAGATCTTATTTAAGTATATAAGGCATTTAGAGACACCTACCTCCGGGAATGTTTGGGGTTATCAAAAAGTACTTGAGAATCATCAGAAAACCTATGTAGAAGATTCTATAGGAATGAGAAGTGTACTAACTGGTTCTCTGACAGAGTAGCTGATGCTTGGAACAGACTACCAAATTACATTAAAACAAGTACTAGTTTAGATATTATTAAGAACAGCCTGGACATTTATTATGGGAACAAGTGTTTTGGTATATTGGCAAGCTAGAAGGGCATTAATGCCTGTGCTTGAAACATTTGTTTGTATGTATGTATGTATGTATGTATGTATCCAGTATGTGTGAAAATGAGAAGACCATATTGTTCAAGTGATCATGATCTGATCTCAAAATATGGGTTTCTACGCAAAAGGTAAAAATGTTACACAGACAAACCATTCAGGAAAAATTGCAAGAAAAAAAGTCAGTCTATAGTCTTCACTGCGTAATACCATACACCTCCTGTAGAAGAGACCCAGTGGATATACTTAAATAGCCCCTTAAGGACAAACCAGTGTTTCAGTCACGCAGCTTCTGAATGCCCATGACATTTAGTTTGTATGGGTACATTCATGCCAAAACCAGACCCCACTGTGATCCTTATTTGTATGCTGACATGCATGTGCTTCCCTGCTGCTGTCAGTTTATTTTTTTCTAGCATGCTTATGGCCAGCACTAATCTCCAGACACTATTGCTTAGTGAAACCCTGGCCACCTTTGTCTTCATCCCTTCCTGTGGAGGACAACTGGCAAAGCACTCATTTCTCCATCACTCAGCATTTTCCCCAATGCATAGTCCATTGGCAGAAGTCATACTACTTAAAAAGCTGACAAATCTTCCTTACAAGTGCCACTATCACTGATACACTGTGTGAATTATTAATTTGAAACTGAGATATTGTCGAAAGTTGGTTTTATCTTTTATTGGAAGACACCTAGCCATTTTCTTTGCCTTTGACCCTGTCCATACAATAAATACTGATGTCCATGTTCATTGCTAAACTTATATATTTTTCAGAACAAAGAGAAATACAAATGTGAACTATTCCTAAGCTTATTAAATGAATGTAAAGTATATCGTGTAGAATTTATCATGGAACATGGGAATCAGTGCTATCACAAAACTGTGATGTGTATGGAAAATTTTATTATCCAGTTTTCTGATACCTGAATGTTTTTTTCTGGTGTAAGTTTATAGAGATTGCATAAACAACATCTCTTACTACTAGTTCCACTATGCAAGTCATTTAGTCCTACAAATCTGGTGAGTAATGCACAAGGTGTGGTAAAGTTACTATCCCCAACTAAATTATTTGTAACACAATCTTGTAAAGTTAGTGTGATTGACGTTTTCTTACATCAAAGTAGCACATATTACACAAAGGCATCTTTATTGATTTCAAAGAATTAATACTTGCTTCCCCTGAAATTACTGTTATTTGTTAAACATTTAACCCAATGGCTTTCTTTCTCCATCTGATCTAAACATACTATAACTAGAAGATAGGACATCCTTACTGGATATGCTTGTTTGGTCTGAGCAATATTTCAGTGACAATGGGAACATCTGGGGAGATCCACAAATTGAGTTCAGATATTTTTTAGCAGAGGTCTATTTATTTAGGTAAATTAGTTTTAAGGAATTATTATTAGTTTGCATTTAAAAGTTTTGGCTGCGTGTAGAAATATGTTCTGAAAGGAAAGAAGATGTTTACAGTAGTCAGTGTTGCAATACTGAGAAATGGAAGTTCCTGCCATGCAGAAGCCCATGGAAAGCTTGAATACCAGAGTCTTTCATCATTCACCAAATGCAGATGTCTGCTGTTGTCTGACATCAAGATGTTTGGGTATAAAGAGGGTATCAGGCAGTACATCTTCAGTTATTTCACGCAGTATAGTCTGATGATCCATAAAGCATTTCTTAGCATCATCAGCTTGTTGGTTGGCTTGAAATACCACAGCATTAAGAAGCCTCAGATAGGTACCCCTCGGGGGAGTTTCTTTCTCTCTCTAATTTTTGGGAATGTTCCTAGTTAATGTTTAAGAAATTTTTAACAAGTGTATTTCTTGTGAGAAGCAGATTCTCCAAAAAGATTTTTGCTACTACTCCCTCTTTTAAACCCACAACCCAGTGTTTCTAACTCTCTGTTCTCTGTTAGGTTTAATTCCAAAACTATTACATGAATGCTGAGTCCCTGCAGCAGCATATAGATTCCCACAGATATGGTCCTTTGCACAGTATGCCAGCTGCTGGCTCTTAGGCCTTCATCCCTAAAAAGCATAAGGACAAGTTACCAAAGGAGAAGGATATCAGGAACACCAAGGGCAGCTCCGTTTCTCAGCCCTTGACAAACATTAATGTTGGTGATGCAGGCGAGGCACATTTGCAACTCCCTGGGCCAGCACCTATTAAGTTTTGAGTCGTCTGGTACAACCTACACCTCACTGACACAAGACTGATGTCTGTTGGGTCTAAATCTACTGCTCAGGCCATGGCTTCAGATGCCCAAGTTCTGGTGACTGTCAGGGTAGGATCCACTTGGTTATTATAAAGGAAGATAACCCTAGTAACCAGATAGAGTTCCTGGCTGGCCACCCATGAGCTGAGGGCTTTACTTTCCCAAAGACCTGTGCACCCAAACTCAAGAGACACTCAGCAGTACTCCAGCCCTAGCTGTCTGAGTCCACTGCCTCATCCTTCATGGTCTCTTTACAGGACTCAGTCAAGCTGGCCCAGGACTTTATGGACTTCACTGAGGACCAAGCAACTTATCCTGCAAAAGGACCTAGTGTCAGCAACTTCCCCTGGAAAAAGAGAAAGGGGCATTTCCTGCATGCAGATTGTGATGCATCAGAATATGAGGATGAGGAGGAATTAGCTTATGTGGACCATCCTCCTCCTCAGACTTGTGAAATTTCTGATTCATATGACACTGTATCCTCAGCATCTCTTCCTGAGGATTTATCCTTTGGAGACACACTTCATAGAATTAAGTATGCCCTCAGTTGTGAATCTAGGGAATTCTCAAAGTTCAAGCTCACTCCAGAGAGCTTCTAAACCTTCCTCTCCCTAGACTATTGGTAATCCCTCCAACACATGCTGTCCTGAATGATGTGTTTGAAGACATATCCTTGCACCATGACTCCATTCGCTCTACTATTAAGATGCTGGACCACTTTTATAGGGTGCTGGCGTGCCAGACATACCTCTATAAAAACAGTGGTGGATGAAAAAGGGGTGCCTACAGAACACGCTAAGGGACCTGGTGGCCATGCATACAAGAACCTTTACCAAATGTTAGGAAAAGCAGATTTCCTGATGGGTTTGGTAAGAAAATGTATAATTCAGCCACTATGGTGATGAGGGCTCTTAACTGCCAGTTCCACATACTCAAATATCTTGAGCCACTTCTGGAACAAATTAAAACCAAGGCAGAGTGGATTGTGACAAGACCCTGAAGATAGATATACAGAACCTGGGTAATATCACCCTCCATGTATCTAGACATGATCTCAAGTGTGAATAGGATGATTTAGGTGCATTGTACAGGGTGGCTGCCATGGATTCAGCACTCAGAGACATGCCTTGTTTAGATCACAATCTCTTTAAGACCTGGTAAAAGCTGACCTCCTTGATGCTCCTTTGGACAAGGAGTTCCTTTTTGGATCCTCAGCAGAAAAAAGTGTTTGACAAACTGGACAAGAAAGGGAAAAAGATGACATTTGTTAAATAATGTTACCAGTCTCCCATTCGCAGGTGCAACAGAATCTGTCCTACAAAGTCTTGTCCATTTCCAGTTACACATGAAAAAACAAAACAGCCTAGGGGGAAAAGACCATATGACAAAGAAAGTGGCAAAGTGAACAACATTCCAGACCTGAGGGCTTTAAGGATCCTACTTTCACAGGGAGCAGCTATAACTACTCTCAGCACCTCTCTACCCTCTCACAAATCCCACCCCACCAGACTGCACCCAATCACCTCCACCTGGCAGGAAAACTTTCTACCTTCTACACTCATTGGGAAGGTATAACACAAGAGAAATAAGTCATAGAGATTACAAGGGAGGGTTATGACATCCAATACTTGAAATCCTACACTTTCTTGGGAATCCTCTTCCACTAAAACCACAAAAAAAACTTCTTACATCCATTCTAAAAGTGCTATTACTACAGAGATCCATTCAAAGAGTACTCCCAGAAAAAAAGGGAACATGGTTTTACATCTGCATTTTCCTAGGCCCCTTAATTGTGAGATCCAAGACTCAGACAAAATATTTCAGAGAACTTTAAATTTACCCTAACAAAGTCTCACTCATCTTCCAGGGCTGGATCATCTGGATTAGAGAGTACCGGGTTAGGAACGATCAGATCTATATATGTCAGGCAGGGGTACCCTTTGTAAGGAACCTATTGACTCATGTTCCACTCAGCCCAGCAACATATTCCCTAACAGAGAAGGAGGCAAAATAAACTTTGTCCCTAAAGGGAGAGTCAGCCCTCTTCTTCAATGGAAAACCTATCTACACTGTCATATCCTTCCCAAACAGGTTTCACCTCCAATGACTAGATATATTGTAAAGCTAGCCCAAACACATTATTTCTTCCTATAGTCGAGAAAACTAAACATACACTATTAGGAATTTCTTACCCAAAAAAAATAGTCACTTCCCTATCTGACAACAGAGTAGTTATTTTGACAAATTAAGCATACATTAATCTTTCTCCCAAATGCTTATTCCAAAAGATACAATCCTGAATTTACAACTAAACTACCCCAAAAATCCAACCCCTTCTAACAAGTCTAAAAGATAATACATACTCTCCATGGACCACATCTCTAAACCTGAATTAACTTATCCATCTTCACACTAACTATCCCAACGTGTTAAGAAACCACTGTTTTCCCATTTCAGGCCTGTTCCTAATCAAAATATTCACACCCCTCTTATGACACAATGAGTTCCCTGTAAACAAAGACAGAATTTCTTTAATCAAGTACCACCGTTCTACAACCAAATAACTAAAATCTACTCTGCCTTTTAAAACCAGATTTCCCCCCACTTCTAATTGCGATACGCTTCTTCTTGATTCTTCTCGTCATGTTTTTTTGACACTTCTAACTTTGTTCAGACCAGTCCTCTTCTCTCTTACTGTCTTCTAACTTTAGGTCCACTCTCTTCCTTCTTTCTCTACGTGATCTTTCAATTTCTATTAATCAACCTTCACTCTGTGTTCTTCTAAAACAACAATCAAGTCACAAAGTGCACTTCACGTACTCGAATAATTTTATGACAAAAATCAGATAATCCTTTCACCTTCATTTCTTAGATTATTGCATAACATTAATTCTCATGACATATCCATTGCTTTTAGGTACCATCAATACAATTCGTGAATCATTTCTCATGCTTCTGAAATCTTCTAAAAAACTAAAACACTAATAACTATTCAATCCATAGTATCTAAAATTTTAAAATATTATAATCTATCATATAAAAATTATATAACATAAACTACAATGTGTAAATATTAGTACAACATTAAATTTTATACAATTGACAAACTAGTGTATAAAATACGCTTAATATCAACTGACTTTGTAGTACCCATAGGTTCTGCATTGGATAAATTCTAACCTGTAGTATTGAACCAAGACTCTTCCGGATGACTTGTAAATCCAGTATTTGGTCTGATCAAAGAAAGTTCAGCTCCTCATTACATTTCGGCTCATTAATCATTTCTATTACTATATTACTCATTCAGCATTAACTCTTCCATTACCATTTCTTTGCCCCAGAACCTAAAAGGAATGCCCTTTCACCTCTAGTCCAACCATTAGTTTGAAATCAGTTTAAAGTATAATAGAAATTTAACTGTTACTAAACCAGTAAAACTATTCTTTGTAAAATATGTGAGAAACCTAGACATTTAAAGTTATATTTAAAACCCCAAACTACTGTGATTAAAAGTCATTTTAAATTAGTTAACGTAATATTTCAGTAAAAGTACTATTAAAGCCCATTTTAAGTAAGTGCTTCCTAAAACCCTCTAATATTTCAAAGATAGATTTAGCCTCGTAAGCTGGTGTAAATTCGTAAGTAGAAAAATTCATGAAATATAGAATGTTGAGGAACATAACTATATTTCACTAGTGAATTAAAATCAAGATTTGGGATAATAATTAATATCATTTGCAAACGTATTAAACCACTTAATTAAGATGGTTAGTAGTTAAAAATTTTTATCACATCAACATGCTAATAAATAGTTTGAATGCTTTTCAAATTTAGTAGTCATACAAACTATAGCATTTTTTTAATTCATAGTCAAAGATATAAAATGGAATTCAAAACAAGCTTGAAAATGCAGATGATCTTAGCAAATATAAGTGCATCATGTATGATATTTAATATTTGGAAGCAAACATATTAAATTACAGGTTTTAAGTATTGAAACAAGCTATTAATATAAGCATTAGGACACCACTGGTTTTGGTATCAGTCTTGAGAACCAAAAACCTATTAAAATGTTAGAAGATATGTATAATGTTTGAAAGTACATTTAAGACCAAATTTTACATATGAAGTTGAATATTAAGAAGCTGACATTTATTTGAAAAGTATAGTAATTTCACTAAGGATAATGCGTACTGAAACATTTAAAGTTTTTATTAATATGTAAACTGTATGTAAAATAGAAACTTGAAGAAATTCTGTCTAAAGTTTCACAATACCTAGAATTCGGAAAACATTCAAGAAATCAATAAAAGCCTAATAATTTCAGATACAAACCTTTAGCAATGACCGTGTTTTGAATGACTAAGACAAACCATGTTATCATATTTGAATCCACACATAGTTTGAAGCATTCATTAACCAGACCCTGTGGTCATTATGGGACATGCTGTCACCCTGTGAGTTTATTTTTTAGCACCATTGGAGCACTAATTCCAACACTAGCTTATAACTGAACTGTCTTCAAGTCTGGAGAAAATGAAAGATTTCTATCACAGTCACATTCCAATGCATAGTCATTAAAGTTACTAGTTAATGTAAATCTTTTACAATGACATGATACTTTGAATTATTAGACCTAAGGATACAAACTGATAAATGTTCATAAACACTACATTTTCAGCATCCATGATACAATATTTAACTTATTAAAGTCAATTCTAAACTTGTAATTTTATAGAATTAAATGTAACAATCTTTTATATATAAATTATTATAGATTTCATGAACATGGATCTGTTCACAAATTGGTGTTAGAAAATTACTTCATTTCGAAACCTATGATTTCTGTAGTAATGAGAAGTAACAACTCTTCCATTTCATTGAACATTAGCCATATGTGAATAACTAAGCAGTAATTACTATTCACAAAAATTTTTATTAAATATTATTATTGACCCGAATTTTTATTGGTAACATTTAAAGGTATTTGAACTAAAGAATTAATGCTGTCCTGAATACCTATTTGTTAAAATTAACCAATGTTTTTTTACAATTATTAACTAGTATAGGAATGAAACAAACATTTAATAATGTAAAATGACATATTTCTTTTCCAAATATGGGATTTTCATAATAATAATTAGAATTTATAAACAATACTGACATTTATTAGTGCAATAAAATATAATTAAAAAGTCTGTTATATGTTAATCATAGTCAGTTTATCATCACTCTGTGAAACACAGCTTTCCAAATTTATAAAGCTTGATAAATTTTAGTTCCTACTTTGATCCAAAATCTTGTTTGTATGGTAACTTCAGTTGACTTGCCCATCATCTTTTATACTCTTAATGCATGTTTCCATACTGTCAGTTTGCTATTATTTTAAAATCTATGCCACACTTAATAACCCAAAACAATGATTGTTATGTGAAACCTACTATTAACTCATCCTTCCTGTGGAGGACAACTGGCAAAGCACTCATTTCTCCATCACTCAGCATTTTCCCCAATGCATAGTCCATTGGCAGAAGTCATACTACTTAAAAAGCTGACAAATCTTCCTTACAAGTGCCACTATCACTGATACACTGTGTGAATTATTAATTTGAAACTGAGATATTGTCGAAAGTTGGTTTTATCTTTTATTGGAAGACACCTAGCCATTTTCTTTGCCTTTGACCCTGTCCATACAATAAATACTGATGTCCATGTTCATTGCTAAACTTATATATTTTTCAGAACAAAGAGATATACAAATGTGAACTATTCCTAAGCTTATTAAATGAATATAAAGTATATGTTGTAGAATTTATCATGGAACATGGGAATCAGTGCTATCACAAAACTGTGATGTGTATGGAAAATTTTATTATCCAGTTTTCTGATACCTGAATGTTTTTTTCTGGTGTAAGTTTATAGAGATTGCATAAACAACATCTCTTACTACTTGTTCCACTATGCAAGTCATTTAGTCCTACAAATCTGGTGAGTAATGCACAAGGTGTGGTAAAGTTACTATCCCCAACTAAATTATTTGTAACACAATCTTGTAAAGTTAGTGTGATTGACGTTTTCTTACATCAAAGTAGCACATATTACACAAAGGCATCTTTATTGATTTCAAAGAATTAATACTTGCTTCCCCTGAAATTACTGTTATTTGTTAAACATTTAACCCAATGGTTTTCTTTTTGAAACAAGTTCATATAACTTGAGTGGCATAGGATGTATGTGAACAACACTATTTACTAGACCTAATGTAAAATTGCAAGCATCATTTTCTTTTTTCCCAATTTTATTTTATTTTTCAAATACATTTGAATGAATTCCATAGCATTTATAAATAACATCTTAAATAACGATGTACACTATTTACATTAGCCTGACACTATAACAGATATTAATGTATACAGTTACTTTATAAGTATGTTCAATCCATAGTCAGAGTGTCTGATCAATTATTGCATAGTGTCAATCAACAATAAGACTTTTCCCCAAAAGTTGTTTATAAATGGCTTTGGATAAATTCTTAGTTCTTTAATTTTAGTTTCCAATAATGCTGTGGTCTTCAGTAGGCTGTAGAAGTCTTCCAAAGTTGGTCTTGTGTTTGTATTCCATCTTCTTGTTATACACTTCCTTGAAATTGAAAGTATAGTCCATACTAGATACATGTTTGACCTATTCAGATTTATATAAAATACTGATTACCCATCTTCAACTAAACCCAAAAAGCCATATGAATTATAGTTTTGTATATAATCTTAAATATTAACCACACTACTCTTGAAGTCATTCTCTCCTGGTTATTTAAAACTATTAAATTAGAAACCTATTCACATTTAATAATACAAGAGCTTTAGTTAAATAAAATGATTCATTAAATAAAGCTTGTAGAAAGTTATTAATACCATTCCAAAATGGCTTAAGTTTAACAAAATCAAAGAAATTCTGGCTCCAATCTGCATTGTGTACTTGCTCACATCTCCAAAATATTCCTTTTATGAAAGAACTAATTTTATTGATTCTGTCTTGGGTTAAAAATGCTCAGTGCAAGCATTTCCAAGTAAAAACTTTCCAGTATTGTGTAAAGGATGTATATTTTATTGATAATAAAATATTTGTTTTAATATCTTCAGTTAACTGCATTGTGTCCTTTTGTTATATATTTCCTATATGAGGTTTTGGATGTTGTTTTATAGTTTATCAATATTTTGTAAAATTTTGAAATACTGTTTCCCATGTCAAAGTCATTATATATAATTTAATATATATGTATTTCATAAATTTAGGTATTTATTTAAATTAAGAATTGTTAATCATTCTACTTAAATCTTGCAAACATGACAGAATACTCTGTAAAGTTAGCCAGTCCTGTTGTGAAATTTTGTATGTTGTTTTTATTACTTGAATATCTAAAACTTTTAGTCCTTTGATACATTGGAGCCAACAAACAAATCCTTTCTGTTCCCAGGAATTAATAATTTCTATATATTTTATGTGGAAAGTTCTTTGTGACTATAAATGGTGTTAAAAGATAAAACCAGATTTTTAAATCTGTATTTGCATTAATAATTTTCCTAAATGAGTCAATGTAATAATGAATCATACAAGTTTTAGTGGGTTTAGTTATGTTATATTGCATACTAATACATGATATGTGCCATGGCAAATTGTTTTTGTCTATTTACATTTTTTTTTTTGTAAATCCAATTAATTTATTGATATCACAGTTAGCAATTCTTTTAAATTTGCAGAGTAATTTTGACTTATCCAATCTGAGATTGTTTTAGATATTGATGCTTTTATATATGTTTCTATATCAGGAAAGTTTAATCTTCCTTGTTTCCATGGTCTCATATGATGTATTAAAAACTATTCTATTTCTTTTGGGAAACCATAAAAAATGTATTAGGCATGAGTTTATTTCTTTAAGTACATTCCTTTCTGGTAACAGTTGTATTGCCAAGGCTATATATAGGATCTTGGGTAGTAAAACCATTTTTATTAACTGTTGTCTTACATGTCCCACCCAAGTAGACACATGAGTGGCTTTGAGTTTCACAGTGAATAAGAAATAAAGGAGAACCACAGAGGTCAGGAATAACAAAATCATTAGCCATTTGCCTGGTTGTTTAGTGACTCATGTTGACTTCAAGATAAAATCGTAATAACCTCAAATGCAAATTTTCAGCAAATTTTGGATGACTAAAAATATTTGCAAGATGGAAAAAAAAGCTAAAAATTATTGATCTGCCATTTTCCTCCACTGAGTGTAAAAAGTTATGTAATCTTTGTTTGTGAAGAGAATTTTGGTAAGTCTAGAAACCAGCTTGTCACCAGACCTACAGCGGGTAGCGAACTAGAACATGATTATAGATGTGGTTTACTTAGAGGTCAACAAGTGTTAGATGCACCAGTCATACTTTCAATGGGTTTATTTATATATTTATTGCTTTTGTTAACCAGGAAAGTCCAACTAAGTGGAAAACGCATTTTCAGTTATAGCATGAAGGAAAAATCTCCACATGATACAGAGAGAAAATAATATACATGCACAGTGTAATGAATAATTTGAGCATGGAACAAGAAAAAAAATGATTGTTTGAGCACACAATAGTGAGAAAAGAAAAACATTGACAAGATACATATAAATAGTCAGGATAAAAACATATTATAATCATGATACACTCTATACAGTGATATGATAAATTATTCAAAGGTAGCTCAAAATGAGTGTTTAGACTAATAAAGTTTATACATATCAGAATAATTAGGTTGGAATGTAACACTTTATATTATAACCAATGCATTTCTCTGTGGGTGAGAATAAGCTTGTCTGAACACTAATTTGTTCATCTTTCCAAAACCTATTGTTCTAGGCTGCAAGCAAGCCCAAATTAAAACAGCTGACATGCACCAAATTGAATTTTGTATAAAAGGAGAATTTATTAGCACATAAGAAATTATTAACTTAATTCTGAGCAGGCATTAATCAATAAAAAAAATGCACTCGCTGTAGAGCATGAAAGTCAGAAAAAAATCAGATAACTTACATTACAATTTCTGACAGTATGACAAGGCCTGCAAACAAACAAGAGTCCATGCCTTTTGGTCCTTGATGATCACTGTGAAATAGTTATGCAACTCTGTCCACTCTGTCTTTGGGAGATCCAGAAAATGATCATTCCTTGTACTTGAATGCCGACTCCTCTTGTAAGCTATAGTCCAATTCATTCCACTTTCCCTTACTGAGAATGGATCCATCTTTTGGATTTGTCATTTCAACATTTGGCAAGATGTAACATCACAATCGTTGGAGTATAGTGACAGAGTAGTCTTTGCTGGCAGCCAGTAGAAGTCCAAGTACGATTGGAACAAGAAGCATAAATGAAATTTGAAACTCCATAGAAGTCTCAAGTCTCTGACTATACTCCAAGTTCGAATCTGCCTGACTGACCAAATGTCTGACTAAACCAAAATGACTGACTGAGTTAATTTCTAATGCAGTATTTTTTTTCTAGGACATAGAGGGTTTTTGGAATTTCTTTGTTCTGTGTCTGCAGCTGATGAAGTCCAGCCTTTGCTTTAGCTGTTTATCTTACCAAAATATATTATCTCTTTGATTAATAGCCATCCAAAAGGAGGAGGAAACTGCAGATATCACTTCCTTTACATCCTGTGAGTTAATTATGCTTTACTGACCACTTGATACCTTAATGTCCAAGAAGCAGAATGATATACAGCACCGTGTATTGGCTTGGAGATTTTATTTCTTGATGGCACTTTCTGGTCTGTCCTGAAGACATATACTCAGTTAAGATATCAGGCAGGTTTTTAGTAGATGGGGCCCTGTGCTTCAGGCTCATGTTTGTTTCTGAAGATTTTGATAGAATGAATACTGTAGCAACAGCACCCTTTTCTTGGTGGAAGCTGTGCTGTGAATGTCATGAGGACAAATAATCACTGGTCTGGTTTTAAGGACTAGCTCCATTGCAGACAGAGGATCAGATGGAGTTGAAATTACGTTACTATTTTCATTCACCTTGACAAGGGAAGTATCGAATGTACTTATACTGAGATGTAATGGTTGTGGGTAGGGAAATTGCATTCCCTGATTTCTAGAGACTTGCTGATTTGCCATAGCTAAAATAAATATTAATGATTTATTAATGTTGTGTGCAAAAGAGATGTTGCACAGTACATGTATTGTATTCTATAACATTGTGAATGCAGTTGTTTTAAGCCAGAATTGATTCTTAAGAGAATTGAGCTCATTTAAAGAACATTTTTTTTCTCATTTTGTATAGTTATTTGTTAAGTACTAGCCAATTATTTACAGACTTACCTAGTTAGAAAACATCCTATGTAAGTTTTGATATGCTGGTTGTGGTATAAACCAAACAGGCAGTTAAGGGTATAACTATGTGGGCCTAGACTGAAAGTGGGGTCTCTGCTTCGGAAGCTAATGTTGGGCGGAAGAGGAGGAGGAGGAGGATTATAATGTAGCACAAGAGTAATTTGTAGAAAATCTCCTAAAAGTCACTGACAATGTTAATTAGGGTACAGTTAAATAGCTCTGCAGATATGGCTACTCAGAAAGTAGGCAGTGGTGTATTAAAATAGTACTCCACCCCCATTTCATATATCAGGTCATGATACTGAAACACATCGCACTTTTGATTAATAAATGTTAATATGATTGTGTCAAATTTTAGCCAAGATTATGTGAACGGTAACATGCCTTTCAATTTCTATAAAGAAAGATTTATTCAGAAAGAAGAGATAATTTTTTCAGTTAGTAAATATAAAGCTACATGTTATACAACTTTTCTGTTTGAGAAGGCTAAAAATTCACTGATAAAGAAATCTAAAAGTTATAAATTATTTATTATTATTTTTGTCTCTGAATGATTTTATAGTGTTCTCTGATTCATGACAGGTTTCTGAAACATGCATTGGAAATTCATCCATACCAATAACTGTTAAAACTCTTTAGGCTTTCTGTAAGAACGGTTAAATGATTGTCTTTTATTTTGCAGCATGTCGATTATGTAAACCAAATCAACAATGTCAGAACAGAAAATGTACTGAAAACAGTGCACCCATTCCTGCTTCAGTAAGTATTATTTGCATTAGGAGACATCTCCTTCCCCTCACAATTAACTTCAGTAAATACCATGAATTAGATTTTTTACATTAGAAGGCCAGCATCATATAACATTGTAATATTATTTTTATCAGAGTTTTTTTTATTTTAATAACATAGGAGAAACATTTACTTTTTAAAATTATCCCTGCAGAACCGAAGCTCAATTTAGTGTCATAAGAGATGACAGATTCCACGTACACACTGATACCAGCTATCCTCTGAAATTAAGAGTGAGGCCTGTCTGATGAAGTTAACATTACAATTTTTGTGTTCAAAAGAAGCCTGGTAGGAAATGTTCTTGTTAGCACAATATCAAAATAGATTCAAAATATTTGTCCGTAGCAGAAAAGTAAAGAAACTCTCACCTCAAAATCCAACTAACATTTATTCTAACTAAAACTATTGGTTTGATTATCTATATGTTATGTATATTTGTTTGAAGTCATACACGTCTTCTGAGGGCAATGCAGTCATAAGTTTATAGGCAGGTACTAGGTAAGCTGTCCTTGCAGGCCATTTTAAGCCTAACCAATTTTCCTTTGGTGCATACATTAACCTATCCCATTTGGTGTTAGACTGGCCTTATCATTCCCACAGTTGACAGTAATATATTACCCTAGTGAGAATACCTGGGATTATTCTATAGATAATTTCACAGGACCCATGCATTGTATTAAGTATTTAGGAGTTGACTCTGACCATCAGTAGTACAGGCCAGTCAAGGGGTAAATTTTGTATTACCCATTCCACTCATAGATCTAAGTTATGCTTGAATATGGACAGGGATCAGCTTTGTTTTACATAGTTGGGGGGAGGGGGGGGGTTGATCCAGAGTTGTGGGATTCAGAGAAATATACCTGTCTCTCCAAACTGTTCTGTTGATGTTGCAGAACAGGTTTAGATCCCTGGACCAAGTATTTCTGATGCCATTTGATTTGCTGATAGCAATACATCCATGAGTATTGGGTTGGAGAATTCCTTGCAGTCCAGACATAGGTCACGGAGTATAGTGACAGGATTTTAAGTCATGCTATGTAGGGCATATTGTTTAGGTATCCTATCCTTTTGGTCAGGTATCTCTGTCTGCATTCAAATTGTTGCATGTGTCTGGATAGATACATGCCAAAGGGGCATTATACTCAATAACTGGCCCAATGAGGGCTGAATAAAGGGGCAAAATTACATCTCTAGATGAATCCCTTTGTTTATAAGCTGTGCAATATGGACTTTCTTATGACAGTGAGCTTTTCAGGCAGATTGTAGGAGCCTGAAGCTGTAACCCTCAAGTGAATATTTTGTAATGGAGTTGCTTCTCATAATTTTGGTAGCTAAATCAGTCATGGAATATGTAGAAAGTATCTGCATATGGCAGCAGCAAAGAATCAATCCAGGTTGCATAAGGTCATGTTAATTTTAGAGATATATACACTGAATGATTTTTCCTACACAATGAATATACTGTGAGGAATTAGTACATAGAGGTGAGACTGAATGACAAAGTACAGCCTACATATGCCAAGTATTTTCTACAGGATTTTTATGGTTGCATTTCAAGTCAACATAAACTTTCAATGGCTGTTTGTGTGGCAATATGGCACTTAGCTATCCGAGTTCCAGATCCTGGCAATGCTGTTTCCAATGGCAGACTGCCAGATTATCAGATTAATAAAATGTTTTAGCTGCTTTATTATATACCCAATGTTTTTTAATGGCATCCTGTTCATAGGTTCATAGGTGTGTAACAGACTAATGGCCCTGGGGCCTTTACAAGCCTAGCCCATAGGATTACCCTGGCATTATGCCACCCGACCTTAGTCATGTCATAGTTTATTCCTAAAAAGTTTGTGTTCCTGTGTTTTTAGCTGCCTTATTGCTATGTGGCTGGTGACTTCTCTAAAAATGGTGGAATATAGCATTCTACTTATTTATTTATTTGCATAAACTATTATTAGACCTTGTCCACACTTTCTTCAAAGGCTGAAGATAAATGCAGAGGATGTGACAAGTGATTCTGTAAAGCCAAAAGGAACATTACTTGAAACACATTTCATTTAGGAGATGTAAACTCCTTACATAACAATTGGCTATGACTGAGGCTTATAATTTTGAGACAAATATTGGTGATAAGGCCAAAGCCTAGGTCACAAGTTACAGTATGTGCTTAAGATATCTGTATAAGACAAACACATTTGTTAGATGTATGAAGAATGTAACATGCATGTGACTATATTTTTTGTATTCCATATTTTAATGGAATCCTAGACAGGACTATGGTAGGTCTACATTGTTGGGGACAAGTAAAGAATGATCAGCTAGGTATCTGTGAATCTATGTGAAGACTGTCCTTCTTATACATTATGAAAAAAGAAGATAATGTCAATGCAGATCTCAATTTATTTTTTGCAGGATTTCTGGAAAAATGCTTATTTAGAGGAACCAGCTTTACTATTTGAAGAGGTTTGCTGCATTATAGGATGCAAGTAGCCTGCAGTCTAGGATATGAGAAAAATATGACACTGTTTTAGTGAACCATCTATTACAAAACTGGGTAGCTGATCTCTTTCATTGAATAGATGGGAAAGTAAATGGCTAGCCTAGTATGTGGGTTGTATTATGTAATATCATGATGCATGATGACCTCTCAAAGTCTAAGCACTAGAAATCTGGACAAAGCCACACACTGCTCTTTCCATACAGTTCTTCACTTGCATACACTAGTTTCTCTCATTTAAGTATGCACATTGCACTTAATTCATACTGATTTTCACCACATACTCTCACATACACATTCATGCGATTCTCACATACATTTACAAGCATATACATACTTTTATATACATTTTTACATTCACTTTTATATTTACATTCACACACATTTCCATCATATATTAAATTTACTTCACACTTCCACATATATATTCATATATACATATATATATATATATATATATATATATATGTATTTTTTATGTATCATATATATATTTTTTATATATATTTTTTATACATACTTATTCACAAATATATATATATATATATATATATATATATATATATATATATATATATATATATATATATATATACTTTCACACACTTGTATATTTATACATAATATCGAGGTATAGATTGAGTCACATATAAGTATACAGATATGGATATGTATATGTATGTATTTTTTACATTTTCATATTTATATGTTTATGTATTTTTATATTTTTATGTTTCTATATGAATTTTTTATATATGTCTGTTTGCGTATAGGTACATCATGTGTATGAATATATTTTATTAATATTTTTTTAGAAACTCACAGTAGACTGCCAGTTTTATTAGACAATTCTATCAGTCAACAACTGTCTTTATAAAGATCTCTCTAAAGACAAGGAAATTAAATGCTGTAAATTAGAATTAATTAGAATTAATTAGCTAATTAACATTCAGAGATTTCATTGGCTTAAGAAAGAGTTAAGTAGAGATATAAGGGAGTTTTTTACTTTTTATTTTCATTAAAGTCTGAATAAGCACCCTGTGAGGCATGAAAGCGCTTACTTTCTACAAATAAAGGATACATCAGCTTTTTAAGTTGGCTTCGATTGTCGTGGTGTGCTTCTAATCTCTTTTTTCTACTGGACTTATAACTTTGTTCTGGAGGCACTTCACCCCTTAAGTATACATTTTATTTCAAATATGACTCTATCATTGTCCATGCTGGAGTGAATGACTTGAGACGTACCTCCCTGGACTACATGAAAAGAGACATGGAAGAGCTCTCAGATCATGTGGCCCAGGCAGGTATAACCCTAGCCCTGAGTAGCATCCTGTCTTCGCCCATAATGATACCACAGTATAAGGACAAAATGATTGACTTCAACAATTGGTTAAGCTTCTGGTGTCATTCAAAGTGGATCCAGTATCTGTCTGCCTGGGATGACATGATCGACAGACCACGATGCTTTGCCATAGATGGTCTACACCAGTCACCCCTGGGATTCAGGTTACTGGCTAAGGCTCTTGCCACCCCTATAGTGCCTTTTTTAGGCAAAGTTCAAAGGACAAAACCACCACCACAACAGGTACAAGCATGCAAAATCTGAAGGTAATGCTACTCAATGCTAGAAGTCTAAACCTCAAAATGCACTCTCTCAAGGCACTCCTAAAAATGGAGAACATTGATATCTGTGCAGTAACTGAGACCTGGTTCAAGGTTCCAGAGAGCACACCTACAATACCAGGCTACAACTCTTACCACACTTTTCGGCCAACAAACCAGGACAGAAACACTAAAGGTTGAGAAGTGTCCATATTCACCAAGGATATTCACAACACCAGGCTAGTTGCCCAACACAATGTGTCTGAAATTCTCCAGGTGCAACTAACACTAGGTAAGACTGCAATCCAAATTGTAGCTTGCTATAGATCTCCCACCATACACCAAGATTCTCACTACACCTTTCTAAACATGCTAGAAAATATTAAGATACAACCAAACACCCTAATACTGAGTGATTTCAACTACCCTGCCATTAACTGGGAAAACTACTCATGTACCAACACCTTTGTCCAACAGTTCTTGGAATTCATAAATTCCATTGCCCTGGATAAACTAATCCTTAGTCCCACCAGGAGCTCCAATACCCTAGACTTGGTCATTACCAACATGGGAAATCGATGTTCCACACCTATAGTCTCCCCCTCATTGGTCAGGTCTGACCATAAGCTTATCACCCTTGACATCCACATTCCATCCCCACCCCCCAGTAAGGAAACCTCCGTAAAAAAACTTCTCTGAAGCCAACTTCATGCTACTCAAGTCAGAAGTGACAAACTTTATGACACCCGAGCAGACAGGAACTGAAAGTTTGACTGCTGAATCCTACACTAAGGCACTGTACAAGCACATCCACTCATGCATGAATCGTGCCATCCACAATAGAACCAGGACACTCTCCTCCAAAAAAGGAAGCCAATCTGGTGGTACCTTGCCGTAAACAAATTTACAACAAAAAGAAGAAACTGTTGCAGAAAAGAGAAAAATCCCAGGATGCAAAAAAACTACCTTTCCAGCCTCAGTAAGAATCTGAGATCCCTCATAAAATCCAACAAAGCTAGTTACGAAAATGAAATTGCCAAAGATTCCAAAGACAACCACAAGGCATTCTATAGCTATGTCAAGAATCTAAATGGCAATGCTCAGATCTGCTCTGAGCTACAACAGACTGGCATTAAATATACTGATCCCAAGGATATTGCCAATATCCTAGCAGATCAATTCAGTACAAACTTCACCCCCCTCTCATCCCCTAAAGGGCCCATCTTAATACTGAAAGATTGCCAAATTCCAGCAATAATGGCCACACAGGTAAAAAATGCACTCTCCAAAGCTAAGAATACAGCATCCATGGGAGCAGACAACATCCTAGGCTGTGTACTACATGATCTACAAAATGAACTGGCACCTCACCTAAGTGTCATGCTTAATCATAGCCTCACCTCAGGCTTCATGCCCACTGAGTGGTGCACAGCTACATTTATCCGACTCCTCAAGGGGGTATCCACCTTGAATCCCGAGGTCTACTGCCCCATCAGTCTGATGAGCCTGATCTGTAAGGCCATGGAATGTATTATCATGGAACTTATAAACAAAGACGTTGGAAACCTTCAAGCAGTGGACCCACGCAGTTTGCGTTTGTGAAGGACCGATCTTGTCTAATGAACCTGATTGACTTATTTGAATCAGTCTCCAGAGTCGTGGACAAAGTTGGTCCACAAAGCCTATCTGGATCTTGCCAAGGCCTTTGAAACCATCCCCCACTCTGTAATCATAGATAAACTTACTAAGCTGGGCATTAATCCCTATGTCACTCGATGGGTTGCCAACTGGCTTACTGACAGAACCCACACTGTAAAAGTAGCTGACTCCAAATCCAGCTCCAGACAAGTGACAAGTGGAGTACCTCAGGGTTCAGTCCTGGGAGCACTCTTGTTTAGCATCTATTTCCCTGAAGTACAGGCCAACACTAAGGGACTATGGCTAACAAAGTTTGCAGATGACTGCAAACCGGGAGCCATTATTGAATCCCCAAATTATGTGGATATTCTACAAAAGGCCCTTACAGAAACAGATGCTTGATGCTAGAGCCATGGGCTCAAGCTCAATGCCAAGAAATGTATAGTTATCCCCTTTGGGAAAAAACATGTACCAATGAATTACCACATAGGTGGCAGTACACTAAACACCGAAAGTGTGCTAAGAGACCTAGGGACACAGGTAGATAGTAGTCTCACATTCAATAACCACATCACCACAACAGTCAGGAAATCCTTCTACATGGCACACCTCATCACTAAGGGCTTTTCATCCCGAAAAAAGGAGGTCATTTCCCACTGTACTCATCCATTAGACCCATTATAGAATTTTATACCCTGTTTGGTATGTACCTCTCAAGACATCTGCAACAACTGGAAAGGCCGCAGAAATACCTCACTAAAATAATCCCAGGCCTAAAGCAGATGCCCTATGCTGACCATCTAAAAAAATGCCATCTATACTCTGTTGCATATCATCTACTCAGAGGCAATCTCTGCTTAACATACAAGGCCATGTCAAACCCAGAGCTGTTGGACATGCTACACTTAAAGAATCCCTCAGAGACACATGCTCCAGGGATCTAAACCTTGTCATCACAATGAACAAAACATGTGAGAGGGATAGGTTCCTGACTCAGAGACTCCCCAGACTCTGGAATAGACTGCCAATAGATGTCAAGCAGAGCACCTCTTTGGTCCACTTCAAAAGCAACCTTGATGATTGTATGGGAGATAGGAAATTCACCCCAGGGATCACGTCAGTCACCCTGCTAGACAAGGGTCCAGGGAAGTAAATATTGTGGGAAGAAATAGCCAGGGAATTGTTATGGCTAGGCTTGTAGAGGCCCTAGGGCCGATAGCCTAGTACCAACCTATGAACCTATGAACCTATGAACTACACAAGTAGACAAACTGAGAGATATGAAAGGAAGACCCTATTTCTCCAAGAGTAATACTTCTGTTCAGACACATTCCATTGCAAATAATCTATGAGAAACAAAAATGACCTTGACATATTCTAGTGATATCAATCAAGTCTGCAATGCGATTAAAAAGAATTGGAAAATTCTTACGTCAGATATGGATTTAAAAGAGAAGAGATAATTGGCAAATATCTCTTTTTGCTTTAAGAATAGCAGAAATTTGAATCACAGATCATGTTATGAACACAAAAAGGGAAACTGTACATCTAGGAGGCTTGGGACATTCCCCTGTCATTCTTGTAGAGCATGCAAACATATATTGTAGAATGGCCCCTTTATGCACATAGTATCTAAACAGATTTACTCTCCCAAACTACATGCTGACTGCAGAACAAGAAATGTCACCTACTTAGTGTCATATAAATCCTGAAGTAGCTTTTATATTGAAAAAACAAATAGGCTATTAAAAGAACACATTTTCAGCATCTAGGTGGTATTCACCTACAAGATACTAATAATGCATTGCCAAATCATATCTTACAAAATGCAGGACATGATTTTGAATTTATGGTACTACAAATTATTGGAGAAGACATCAGGGGAGGTGATCTTGTCAACAGAACAGAATTAGTTAAAACTCACTGGATCACCATGTTGCAATCTACTAAGAATCCAGGACGTAATGCATTTGTCCCGCTGAAGCCAGCCATAAAAGGGCATACACTATCTAAGAGATGATGATTGGATATTCAGACTTCATTGCTCCAATAGCTTATCTGAAGAATCATACATATTCTTATGGAGAGAGGTAAGGTTCTGTATGGAACCCAATATTGGCTATTGCTTTGCTCAATTGATGAATGAATTAGTGCTTCAGATAGTTGAGTTCATTGGAGTCGTGGACTATATGTATTATTATTACTGATGGGAGATTGTGTTCTTTCAATGGCTTAATGTTTTTCCAACTCTTAGATTAGAAAAAGTGCTTTGTGGTAATGCAATGGCTCCAGACACTCTTTGATTTGAATACGTACTTTGCAATACCATTTTGAAAAAGGCTTGGCTTGACATGAAGTATATGAATGGTTACTACCTTGCTCACCTAATGAAGGGACTAGTAGTGTGTTTAGCTGTATTCAGTGGAGGTGTAGACCATTTAAATGATTGTTACTGACTGTAATTTTAGTTTATCTAATGAATGGATTAGTAATGGATTAGCCGCGTTTGGATGAGGTGTAGACCACTTGAATGATCGTCACTGGCTGGGATTCATTTTTAAATGAAAAAAAACATTTTGCTTGTTTTACAGATTTGAAGAAGCATCGCATAGCAATGTGAAAGCACTTATCAATTTTGCTGTTGCCTTTTATGGTTTCAATTGAAGATTTTATTGGAAGTTTTTTATTAAAGATATTGAATTTATGTTCCTGATGATGTTAGTTGTTTTTTACTTGGTCTATTTCACAAAAAATACATAAAGACACAAACAGCGAAACAATGAGAAAAAAAATATAAACATAATTATGTTACATAAAATAAACTGATAAATGAGAAGTAACTTTAAACATATTGATATTACATAAGAGATAGGGTATAATGCTGATTAAGCCTTAACATCATGAAAGTGTTTGCGGGTAAATGTAGCAAGGCAAGAAGTTAGGAGCAGAAGGAAGAGGTAAGGGCTTGCATGGGGTCATGACAAGGGCATAACCATGATTTAGCTAGAGAATTTTTTGTCTCTTTTTTGAAATAACTGGAGTGTGTAATGCATCTTATGTTGAGTGGGAGTTTGTTCCAATTGTGAGATACTGAATATTTGCATAATACTTTATCAATAGTTTTATTAGGTTTGTATATTTGTAGAAGTTTGTCTGTACTATGGAGTGGGCACGTAGGGGTGTAGTATGACACAAGATCAGCTGGGCAAGGGGCTTGCTGAGGAGTTGTTGAGTAAGAAGTGTGTTATGTAGAGTTGTGAAAGTTGAAGTTGATGGTGGAATTCAAGCCACTGAAGGTTCTATAGTGCCAAGTAGTGTTGAGAGGTATGTGGTAGGTTTGGAGCAAATTTTGTGATTTTATTGTATGCCTGTTCCACCTTAGTAATGAAGGAGGACTGAAGGTTGTTAAAGATTGGAGCAGTATAGAGAAGGCTTGGAAATAGATAAGCTTAAGCCAAGGAGAGTCTAGAGTATAGATTTAGGAATGTTTTGTTACTATAAAGGAGACCAAGATTTTGTTTTGTTTTTTTAATGGATTGTTTGACATGGAGGTCAAATTTTAATTGATCATCTATTATCATTCCAAGTAGCTTTGTGTGGGATTCTACATTAATGATGATTTTATTTAAGGGTGAGAGGGTAAAGGTGGGTCTGAGATGTGAAAGTGATTTTGGGAGAAAGTAAAAGTTTAGTCTTTTTAGGATTTAAAATAAGCTGATTTTCAGTGTTAGGGTATGGATTAGCAGTTTGAGGGCTTCCAGGGTGAAGGATAGAGTTAATAGCTCTCCAGAAGTTTTGGGGATTAGAGTGATGGCTAGTTTGGGATTTATAGTGAATTTTTTTCTTGTCATTATATATTTGTATTTTTGTATGGTTTCTAAGTTCTTTAGAAATGTGATAGTGAGTATGGGATTTGGATTTTAGCCATGCTTTCCAAGCATAATCTCTCTTATTCATAAGGGAATGAGTATCTTTTGTAAGCCAGGGGGCATAATTTGATTTTATCATGATTTCCCGAATGGGTGCTAGTTTGTTGAATGTGTCTAGGAAGATGTGATTGAATTTTAGCATGTCATCATTAAGGGGAAGACTATGCAGGATGGACCAAATTACTAATGAGAGTTTTTCATTAAAAGTTATTGAGTTGAAGCCATGGGGTTTATGCCAGTCTTTATAAAGATGAGGTGTGTATAGTTCTGGAGAGTGTCTTTTGGTATAGATGGGTAGGTGGTCACTTAAAGTAGCAGGAAGAGTACTAGGGTTGTGATAGAGGTGTGGGTTGGTAGTCAGTATCCAGCCAAGGATAGTGCTGGAATTGGAATGTTTATTCAGGTGAGCTGGGGTTGTGATGAGCTGGGTAAGTCCAAAGAGATTGATGCGTTGGACAGTGAATTTGCACTTAGTGTTTTCCAGTCAATATTTACATCACCCACTATGACAGTTTCATATGGTATGTTTTGTGAGATCAATAATAGGGATATTTTGTCTGGTGGGGCATAGATGGAAGCAATAGTGAATTTTGGGGGGGGTGTTTATGTGGCAATTTAGTATTAGTATTTCAGCAGGGTGAAAATCAGGCGGATGGGTGAATATGGGGGAGAGGTTCAGCTGTTCAGAGTAGAGTATGGCTATGCCACCTCCTTTTTTGAGAGTCTATTCTGGTGATATATACTGTAGTCTGGGGGTAAAAATTCCTTGTTATAGATATGGAGTTTTAGCCAGGTTTCAGACAAGGTTAAGATATGTGGAGTATAATGGGAAATCCATGTGTGAAGTTCAGTGGTCTTGTTTAGCAGACTTTGTATGTTTATAGATAGATTGGATACAGTTTTAGGGGAGGAGGAGGAGGAGAGAGTTAAAGAGGGGGCAGAGGAGGTGAGGGTGAGGGAGAAAGATGTTTTTGGATAGAAGTAGATAGTGATAAGGAGGGACCTGGATTAGGGCATATGTCACCGGCTAGAAGGAGAATTCTAGCAAGTAGGGTGATTTGGGGAGTACAGGAGTGGTAGATGTGATGTTTTAGTTTGATTCTAGGAGAGGGGGGTAGGATAAGACTTTGGTTTTAAAGAGATGAGTGTAAGAGAAGTTATATAGAGAGGGAGAAATAGCGCATAACAGGGTGATGATGTAGTTGATGCATGCTTGGGGAAGTGTTTGTGATGGTTTTAGATACAATAGGTTGGTGTGATAAGAAGTCAAGGAGGAAAGAAGTAGTATAGGGTTGCTAGTATGTTGAAAAGCATGTTTTGGAAGGTAGAGAATGGAAGAGAGTGGCCTTCTAAGAAACAAGAGGAAGCTAGCAAAGAAGGATAAGTGTCAGAGAGATAAGATTAGGGTGAAGCATTTGGTGTAGTATCAGAGAGCAGGTGTGATGGAGGATTGAGTGTAAAAGAGGTAACAGAAGAAGGAAGTGTGCAAGAGGGTAGTAAGATGAGATGTATTGGGGAGGGATTTGGTTGGGATAGTGGGTGGAGACTGATTTAAAATAGATTGCTGATGACTGGTTGATTGGAGGGTGGAGGTCAGGTGGATAGAGTATATCTTTATGGTGTGTGGTGGTGGTTGGGAATAGAGGAACGGTAGGGGAGTGGACTGAGCCTGAACACAGTGAGTGTGAATGGAGTGGGCTGGAACAAGAAAAGTGGGCTGGAACAAGTCAAGGTATGTGTGATTCCAAAACCTATCAGCCATCAAGCAGCAAAGGTTGGCGTTTTAGCTTTCTTCTGTTTACTTGTATCTTCTATACTAGATATGCAGTTAAAATCCCCTGCTAAAATTAAACTATCTTTCTTATGATTTTGTAGTAAGTTTAAGTGACTTTTGGCCACTCTTGCACCTGTTCCAGGAATCCAGTAAAAATTAGCTAGTGTATGCAGTTTGCCATTATATTTAATTATTCCAAATGTATACATTCTTTTGGGATCATTAATGGATTCCATGTCCTTAGACGTTGCAGTAGATTTTCTCTGAACTATAGCAGTTTCTCTCCTCCTTTTGTTAAAAGAAGTAGATGGTAACATTCCATAACCTAAATTATTTAAACATTGTATATCTTTATCTATCAAGTGAGACTCTTGCAAGAATATATTGTCTCCTCTATTTAATTTTAGAAATCTTGTTAATGATTCCCTTTTGTTGTCATTATGTAATCCATTTACATTAATATATAATAGATTAAAACTAGCCATACTGTGCATTTAGAAATATTTCTTTTAAAAGATAATATGACGCATTTACCCACTATATTAATTCAATTATATATGAGACTCTAATACATTCCTCCAACACTATCTTAATAGTCCATATTTTTTGAATTATTTCTTTCTACAAAATAAACTATTAAAACTCATAAATAACAAAATCAAAGACAAGTCTACAACTATAACTGTATACATTGTAACAAAACACAGCCTGCCATGGATACCAAAGTTCCTAGTATGCCTATCAGATTAACAAACTACCATACTATCCTTCTACTTACCAACGCCTAAAAATTCAAAAACCAATAGCTAAAATCTACTATGACATTCAAATAATTAATATAATATTATATATAAGTCAAAATAATAAGAAACTATTAATTTAGTTATATAGTTTGGCATTTAAAACTATTCCTCCATTACTACATAAAAGTTTAATAATCCTCTTCAATTAATAACAAATATTAAATAATCCAGCAAATAGTATATTATATACCTATTTATGTAATAGTAGCATAAATTACCCATTAAATATTCTTAAATTATTCTCTCATTCAACATTATTATAACTAGATCTGTAAATAAATAAGTATAACAGAGTGGGACCTAAAGAGATAAAGATATCTGTAGACTTACAGGTGACAGGTAATCTTATCATATTAAACTATAATACAAAAGGGAAATCAATGCACATATATATTTATCATGCTAAAAGACACACATAGACATATTTTATAGATGTAGCAAGCAATCAGAATTGATTTTTAAAGTACAAGTGTCTATATCTCAAAATTGTGTAATACACTTAATATGACAAATATCACAATATTTAAAAATCCTTTAGCTAATTAACTACTTCATAAAAATATGTAAACATGTACACTACTGAAGTCAAAGAGAATGGCTTGTGCTATTTCTATGGAATATATATATATATGGGTCTACTACTAATGCCCGAAATGACGATTCCCCGACAGAAAACTCACCGACGCCAGATGACCGACAGGTAAGTGTACCGACAGGGTGATTTGCCGACAGCGGAAAGACCGACAAGAGAATGTGCGATCGCGACGCGGTAAGTGTGCGATGGTGACGGAGTTAGGAGCGGTCAGGTAAGTGCTAGATTGTGGGATGTCGGGTTAGGCTGTGGAAAGGTGAGTGTGTGTTCGTGTCGGAGGTATGGTTCTAAGGTAAGTGTGTGCTAGTGAGGGACTGTAGTTTAGGGACGGTTAAGTGAGTTAGGGTTAGGGTGCAGGTAGGTGATGTGCGTTAGTGTCGGAGCTTGGGCTAGGGTGGGTTAAGTGAGTTAGGGTTAGGGAGGAGGTAGGTGAAGTGTGCGATAGAGTCGGACCTTAGGGTTAGGGTTTGGGTCAGGGCTAGTGTGTATGCTATGTAGTGTCGCGTGTTGTTTACGTTCCGTGTCGGTGTAATGGTGTTCGTGTTTTGCGTTGTCGGGTTTGTGTCGGGTTTGTGTGTTGTCGGTCATCTACGGCGCGGTGAGTTTTCTGTCGGGAATCGTGTCGGGCATTAGTAGTATATATATATATATATATATATATATATATACATATATATATATATATATATATATATATATATATATATATATATTTATATATATATATATATATATATATATATATATATATTTATATATACACATGGAAAAGAAAAAACGAGCAGAAGAAAAAAGTAAATACTGTAGAAATGCTGACTTCTGTAGATCATCAAGAAGGAAGAGGCAGGAACAATTTATTTGAGCACTTTCATTCCTTTATTTTACAAGAACTTCTTCAGCAAATGATTTATGTGAAAGGATTGCTGCATTAAGGACTGCAAATAAAAAAGGCCACACTTTTTGATCAGTCTGTGTAGGAAATAGATATAAATAAACTGACTTAAAATGGTAGCTGCGGTTGTGTTGTCGCCTCACAGTTAGACGTTGCCCGTTCGATTCTCAGTTAGAGCGTCTTCTGTGTGGCGACATGCGTGAATGGGCATTCCTTCACTGAAGGTTGTGTATTAGGCCCGGCAAACCAGTACGTAAAAATCTACTGCCAATCATTAGCGGACCGGAGTTCCGCTGTGGCGACCCCTAACCAGGAAAAGCCGAAAGACACAAACATTACTGTAGGAGTGAGTGAGTGAGTAGAGGATTTCTTTCTTTCTTTATTTTTCATTTTCCTCTGTGTGTTTTCACTGTATTGGAAAGAAATATTTTTGGCTATGAAGAAGGCAAGGATTGCTGTTTGTTTATGGAAAAGTGTCTTATGCTTGATAGTAATACAAAACTAATTGTTAGCTGGTGGATGTACGCAGGTTGATTTATTTTATTGAAAATATTCTAGATCTCATAAAATAGGACCAGCAGACCAGTACTATCAAAAACCAGTATATCAAAATATTCAATTCCATTTAGATATATATTTAGTTATTTATGCTAACATTATTTGCCTAATTTGTCAGAAAGACATTTTATCAAGTGTTCCAAGCAATCCATGATGTGGTATCTTGAGGTTCTCCAACATCTGAAAGGCTGAAGAGGAGATTATGGTGTCCTGATAGTAAGGAGAAATTATAAATAATAATAAAAACATGTTTTTATTGATTCCAAAACTAGGTTGGGCTGGGCTGGATATCAGCAGGGAGAAGCCTTTTTTGTTTGTTTTTTGTTTATTGCTGAATACGCAAGTATATTTGACCTTGTAAATAAGAATATACACTTCCCTTAAATTTGTTTATGTGGGAACATAACTTGCAGTTGAATTAGCAGGGATGTCATTATGTTTTACTTATTCTCAGGCAACAAGCTATAACACGTAGATGGAATTTCACAAGAACACATTACTACAGACTAAACATTCTATTATACATATTTTTGGTTATGTATTAGTGGATGACTAATATACTGCACATTAAAAATGAGCTGCAGGAATAAAATATTCATTAGGTTAAAAAAGAATATGATTTTCTGCTACTCTGTTTTATCTTTAAAAGCCTCTCATTAGCTCAAGTACAGAACATTTGAGCCAATAAAAGTGGAGAAAAACAGAACAGCCAAGAGCAAACCCAATTTGTAGCCAAGTGGGAGTGAACCCAAGTAAACAGGATGAGAGAGGTGGGTAAGGCAGTTTTTCTTTTAGCATTAATGCCCCCCGACCCTAAACAACTGCCTAAGTCAACCTGTGTAAAATCTGTTCCTGGATGTTTGACATACTATGCTTCGATCTAAAGCTAAAAAAAAAAAAAAATAAACAGTAATGTCTTTCAGCTTTTCCTGGTTAGAGGTCGCCACAGTGGAACTCCAGTCCACTAATGATTGGCAGTAGATTTTTGTAGTGCCGAGGTGTCAGCCCGACACCCTACCTTCAAGGAAGGCACACCCATTCATGCAAGCAGCTACCTGCATGTCTTTTAACGTCACTCAACCATGGGGAGAGCATGCAGGCTACACAAAGAAGGTGCTCCAGCCAAGAATCGAACGGGAGAACCTCTTGCTGTGAGGTGACAATGTTAACCACTGTGCCACCGCTCTGAGTGAAGCCACAGAATGCAAGCATACTTGTCTCACAATTAGAAAATGAATGGGAAAATAAGAAAATAATCCACCAATCAGATCCTCTTCTGCACAAAAGCAAGTCTTTTATGAAAAAGTGATAATGTAACCACCCTGTTCTTTCACACATAGCCTCATTCTCCATTAGAAAAGATGGTCATCATTTGAGCACTCCCATGATGTTAGGTTATGATTAAAGTGAAACGAAGAATGGTAGCAGAAATTTGTGTAAGCTTGTTGCTGTCACATACATAAACGTACACAGAGTCAGCATTCCCAAATACTGGAAACCCCTTGAACATGACCACAATATAATAACCAGTTTAACTGCTCAGCAGCAGTAACTGCACTGTTTGACTGTATTCAGTCAGCTATATGATACAATCAATCCCTTCCCCAGCACTGCTGCACTTGAATGAATCATATTTAGCAGTAAAACAAAACACAAAACATGGCAAAGTACATTCTGGCTTAAAATCATTGCTATCATAACAAAAAAAAAAAAAGAAACTGCTGAACCACACCTGGGATGGGGGTAGGGTTTAAAATTATTACTAACAGAGTAGTTTTACTGTTGGTGTAAGTAGGCACATGCTGAATAGCTCAGCATTGCTATTACAAAATGATTATACAAATACACATTCAAAAATGCAATTAAGCAGTTTTCCCTCAAATTAGAATCCAGATGCTTTCAAGCAAAAATGCAACCCAAACAAGTAAGACATTCCATAAAAACATGTTATAGGAGTGGTCTCATCACTGGTTTCACCACTCAGCTGTAATGAACACATTGATTTGACTCTGTACAGACACTCTAATGTCCTTTGTAAACAGTTATCAAGCAACATCACCATAAACCTCTCACCCCATCAGTGTAATACACATACTTCTTTAGATATCAGCTTAGTATCATAAACAAGTACTGGCCGAGTCGGGAAGAAGTTTTAATGAGCTAATAACTTCTACTATCACCGAAGCGGTTCGAGAGGCTCTGGCCCAGCAGATGGGAAATGGCTGTGTAGTAAACAGCTTGAATGCACAGCCGTGTTATCCAGGAAGCAAGTGAGATGACAATCCAGCCAATGGAAATGCCGTTTCTGGTCAAGTTTCTAACAGCAAAGCAAGTTCGGTTTCACCAACTGACAACAGATGCAATGGCGGTTTGACGAACAAACAAATGGATGTATTGGCTTGTACAGACAAGGTCTTTGAGCAAACTTTTAAAATGATGAACAATCCATTTTATTTTTCCTCTAGTGCTGACAATTCAAACCAAGTAAGTGAAAAAGTCAACTCGTCCAGTCCGGATGAAGTTTCACTTTGTAAAAGAGACATTTTTACTTTAGAAAAGCTGTGTACTAAGAGTGTCTCCTTACAGTTAGAGATTTTTTCCTTAGAGGAAAATGTTCGCTTGAAATGTGTGCCGTTTGGTCTTAGGATTTTCAAGTTTCCCAATTGTGTGGTGCAGGGTATCAGCCTGTACATAAAGTTGGTCGAACTGTTCAATAATACTGGCTTGGCGTTTATGAATGCACTTATTCAACATTACAAATTCGAGTTGATGGCATTGAAAGACCAAACAGAAAGCCTGGATGCTAAAATTAGAGCATCACAGGTCTTTAACACGTTAGCACCCCTCTATTTTGGGATAAATGCTAAGTTGGAAAGGCATAGGGCTTCCATTGTTGAAAGGAAGCAAAAAAAGTTAAAAAGAGATCTGGCAGCATACAATACTAACACAGCGTATCCATTGAAAAATAAGAGAGGTGATAAGACTGGAGATGCTCCTATTTTAGATGTAGAAACATCAAATAACAACGACACTTGTTTAAATAATGACAATGGGTCTCAAGTTTTTCAGCGGACAGTTAATGAAAGCAATAAAAGTGGAACTTCATCTATGAACATTACTCAAGCTAGTACAACTTATGCACAAGTGGTTTCTACTGCCAATGAGTCTGGTCCTTTTTTAATTGACAAAATAGGGAACAAAAAAACTCTAAGGTGGTCTGGGAAAGTTCAAACAAGGAGCAAAGGGAAGGGCAAGAGCCACAAAAAGAACTAAATTACAACATTAATGTTTGCAATTTAACTAATGAAGCACTGCCTAATGAAGTAATTTATGTGCTCCAAAAAGGTTTTTCCTTTATTCCTTCAAATCATGTAAACATTTCCAGACTAATAGTTCATTTCAAATTGTATCTTAGGAAATTGAATTTAAAGTATATTTTTTACGGTGTGACTAATATTGAATCTGTGGAAGTTGAATGTAAGAAAAGGAGTTCATATAAACCTTTATTGAATTCTACTCTGATGGTTTTTGGTAAAATATGTGAACAAGAATTCAGGAAAATTAGGGAATTTAACAATGTGAGGCCTAATTTGTTACCCTCTGAAGTTAAAGCATTAGATATGATAGCCAATAACAAAGACTGGCATATAGTGAAAGCAGATTGTTATTATGAGGTCCACTGATTATATTACAGCAATGAATACTTTGTTAAGAGACAAAAACTGTTATAAAGTTGTTACAAAAGAACACATTATTAAGAGTTTTCAAACGTTAGATTCCTGTTTATTTGACCTATTTAGTCAGGGTAATATTGATTATTCTGTATATGATTATTTAGTAATTGAATATCCAAAGCTGGCTACACTATTTGGTATTCCTAAACTACATAAACAAAGTAAGGAGTTACCTTTTAGACCAATTGTATCAGCCAGTTTTTCTAAGGCAGAATCTATTTCAATATGGTTAGACAAACTGTTAAATCCAATAGTTCAAAGGACAAAGTCATATTTGAGAGACTCTTGGCACTTATTGGAATGTTTAGGTCAATTAAATCTGGGAGATATGTCCTTTAATTTTGCATCACTAGATGTAACATCATTATACACAAGTATCAATCAGACTACTGGTGTAGAATTTTTAAGGGAATACCTAAGTATTCACACAGACCTGGACAATAATATGGTTAACACTATATGCACTTTAATGGATTCAGTACTAGAAAAAATTTTTTTACATTTGAAAACATTTATTTTCAACAAATTTCAGGAATTGCAGTGGGTTCTAGAGTTGCACCTAGTTTTGCTAATATAGTAACGGCTATGTGGGAAATTAAATTCTTATACTCACATCCACTATCAGAGAACATTTTATTTTACAAAAGATACATAGATGATTTGATTTTTTTATGGTGGGGAGATTTTGATTCGTTCCATATATTTCTGAATTATTTAAACAATTCTACAAACTGTTTGAAATTTACTGTTGGTCATTATGGTGACAACATCAATTTTTTGGACTTACATTTAAGTTTAAATAATGAAAAGACATATTTTGAAAGCAGCATTTTTAGGAAGTCCACATTTGTTAATCAATACCTACACCACGATAGTTTACATCCTGAATTTATGAAACGTGGTGTAGTTAAAGGACAGTTTATTAGACTAAGTCGTCTGACAAATAGTGACGATACCTTTTCAAATGAGACAGTGAAACTAATCACCTTTTTTATGGAAAGAGGGTATGACCAAATATGGTTAAACAACATATTAAGAGAAGTTATTGACCTCAGGACTAATACAGCATGCCCAATATTACATCAAACTTTAGAAGTGAATCTCAATGCCATGATTGACACTGAAGATAAAGTCTGTAGTACCTATAGATTAGCTTTTCCTATTCCTATTTCAAATGAGATGGTTATTATCAGGAGAATTATTTTCAACAACTGGAAAGTGGTATTAGGTAACAATGACTTGAGTACAATCATTGGTAAAGTTCCACTGTTCACATATAAAAAGACTGTAAATATAAAGAGCATTTTGGAAAATTGTAAATATGTAAGTACTGACATCACTACTAATTCAAACTTTGGTACATTTCCTTGTAGATGTTGTAAACAATGTAGGTATATTTCAGGCAGTAACACAGTGTTTTTGAAACACTTAAAGTTATATATAGTAAAGGGCATTACAACTGTAGGACTAAAAATGTAGTTTATGTTGCTTTGTGTGGTTCATGTGAACATTTTTATATAGGTAAAAAAGGACGTTAAATAGACGTATTTATGAACACACTTTGGCAATAAGAAAAAAAGACATGTCTTCTACTAAGCCTAAATACTAGAAGTATATCCAACAAAGTCCATGAACTCCATGCCACCATAGACTTGTACTCCCCAGATATAGTCATCCTGACAGAAACCTTGCTAAAACCTCACATTACCACTGAGCAAATACTCCCTACAGGTTATGGCATACTAAGAGTAGACCGACTAAACAAGAAAGTAGGCAGTGTAGCTATAATATTTAAACAGCATCTAAACATCCAGATCTTAAAATCATCAGCTCCACAAATAGGCAATGAAGAAATAATATTTACCAACCTCAAAATAAACCAAAACAAAACCATCAACATAATTGGATACTACTTCCCACCTGGCCAAAACATCCCTCCACTAGAAAATCTCCTCAGCTGGTCTACCCACCATCTCCCCCAAGAAACTATCATTTTAGGTGATTTCAATATTGACTGGCAATCCTCTTCTGGCTGGCAATCCTCTTCTGGCAACAATCCAACCCATCATGTAAACCTTCATGGCTTCACCCAACTAGTCCAGTCGCCAACCAGGATAAATAAAATCTCCAGCAAGCACACTACCCTGGACTGGATACTAGTCAGTAAGAGCCCCCAGTCATATATAACAAGCTGCTTATCAGATAGCCTCAGTGATCACTCCCCAACATTCCTACTCAAAAAATACCTATACCAAGCTAAACCTGTCATCTACCATCAAATACGTAAAAAACTAAACTTTAACCCACTCACATTCATCTCATCCCTCAAAGAATGTAACTGGCATCCTCTAAAGTACCTCAGTCTTGATGACGCAGTTGAATTTTTTAATACTACCTTCCTGAGCATCCTTAATTACTATGCCCCCATAAGACTTTCCAGAATCAAAGCACAACCCTCCCCGTGGCAACAGAAAACTACTAAGTCAGAAATGAAAAACAGGGATAAAGCCTGGGAGCACTGGCGCAAAAAACAAAACCCCCTCAACTAGACAGAAATTCCTAGAACTATGCAATAGAGTCAAAAAGCTAATAAAACAGGACAAATTCCAATACTACCAGTCTGCCCTAGACTCCTCCCAACACAGCCCCAAACAATTCTGGTCCTCCATAAACTCCATCCTCCACCCAGGTAAAGTCAGTACCCCTCCTCCTAACATCCCTCACTCCTCAAAAAATATTGCTACCTAATTCAACACACATGTCACACAAACCATACTATCACTAGCTAAACAACACAACCCCCCCCTCCCCTCCAACCCACACCTTCAACTAGTAATCTCCACACTGCCTTCTCTTTTTCTCCTGTACCTACCTCCAACATAAAAAAACTCTTAACTAAACTTAAGCCCACCAGATTAGCAGCAGACAACCTCCTAAGTGAATACCTAAAAATTGCAGCTGATGCTCTGGCCTACCCAGTATCCATTTTGATTAACCAATCTCTGTCAGAAAGTTACATTTCCACACTGTGGAAACTATCACATATAATTTCCCTCCACAAAGGCGGACCCTCCACAGAACTAACCAGTTACTGCCCCATAGCTATTCTCTCTCCACTCTCCAAAATACTAGAGAAATGCATACACTCTCAGGTCTCAGACTACCTCCTTACTAACAACCTCCTTTCCAATACTCAGCATGGTTTCTGACCAAACCATAGCACCACCACTGCCTTACTCTCCTTTACTAACACTATCCTTCAGCATAAAAACAATGGCTATCTCTCCTCTGCTACTTTCCTAGACCTATCTAAAGCATTTGACATGGTCCCACACAAACAACTTATCTCTGTCCTCAGTAACCTATCCTTCTCACAATCAGTCACCAACTGGTTTCAGAGTTACCTGTCTGACCGCCAACAATCCGTTGTATGGCAGAATGACATATCTCCCCAACTACCTGTCAGCATAGGGGTTCCCCAAGGATCCATCCTTGGACCCCTACTCTTCTCTGTTTTCACCAATAATCTAGCCTCTGCCACCAATCATAGCACACTCATACAATACGCAGATGACTCAACCATCATTCAGCCCAGTCCCTACCCAAACTGCAAAAAGTCACACAGGAAGCCTTTTCCTCTGTTGAAACTTGGTTATCCGATGCCCAATTAATACTCAACCCAAACAAAACTAAACTACCAATCTTCCAACCCACCAAACATACTCAAAACAACTCTCACTTTAACATCACAGCAAAAGACAACACCACTATATACCCAAATGAACACACCAAATTGCTAGGAGTGGAAATAGACAATAAACTAAAATTTGACATTCACATATCCATGACCATAACAAAAGTCCACAAAAAATTAGGAGCGCTATACAGAAATAAGCAACTTCTCACCAAAGCAGCAAAGATTTCAATAGCAAATTCCCGCCTTATCTCCACCCTACTTTATGCCTCTCCAATATATACCAACCTAAGGCAATGCGATCTAAACAAGCTAGAGACCTGCTACAACAAAATCACCAAATTTGCTACAGGGGCATCCTACCGTAGTCACCACTGTCTCTCACTTGCTGAACTGGGCTGGCTTGAACTCCCTCACCTCCTTCAATGGTATCAACTCTCACTCACCCACAAACTAGTAAACCATCCACTAAATGTCCCATCCCTGCAGAATCTACTCCAACCCTATTGCACCACCAGGCCACTAAGATCCAGCAACAAAAATCACTTGCAGATCACTAAAGCCAATAACTCTGCTGGTGAAGCACTATTCTCTTGCACTATAGCCAAATTATGGAACTCCCTCCCTCCCACAATTACCTCCATACCATCATGCACCCACTTCAAAACTTTACTAAAAGCTCACCTAAAAACATGCTGGCTTTGCCCTTGCAACTCCCACTCTAATATCACCCTCCCCATCCAACCACTACCTTTCTTTCCACTCCACTAACTACCTTGATTATAGCAAGCTCAGATGCTCATAAGCCAGTACTTATTATAAAACAGGAACTTCTTCTTGTAACATTTGTTAATGTCTGTTATGTGCTTCACAGATAAAGATTCTAGTTGTCTACTGATGTACTATGTTCTTCATCTGTAAATATGTTATAAGTAATTGCTATGTAAATTGTTAATCGCTGTGTAATCCAATGTAACTACTGTCTATTTTAACTGTGGAGCTTTTCTCCCCGTGCCTCCGCTGAAAATGGACCTACGTCCAGTCGGACACTCCTGGTCAGCAAATATAAATAAATAAACTAATGCATTAGCAAAACATGCTGCTATTTGTTCAGATTTCAAAAACTTTACATTTTCTGTACTGGAAAAATTAAATGATGATTTATTTTCCGGAAATTTTAAGGTCAAGTTAGAATGTAAAGAAACCTTGTGGCAGATATTGCTTAATGCAGACCAGCTTCTTGGTTTAAATGATGCTATAAATATAAAGTGCTTTTTACAAGCATAAAGGTTAGAATCATTTGAGAAGAACATATTTATTATATGTATATAAAAATACACTACTTATATGTCATTTTTTATTTAAGAACTGTGATGTTCTTTTAATTGTGAAATTTATTTGAATTAAGTATTTTAAACATTTGTATTGGCTATTCAGATCACATGTGAAGGCTTGAATGATATTTAAATGGTCCAAAATGTTGGGATGGCATTTCTGAAGAAGTTCATGACAATTAAAGTGGATGAAACGCGTTAATATTGACTTCTGGCATTTTTCCTTTTTCAGTCATACACTGGCATTTGTTTTTTTTTTTTTTTTTTTTTTTTTTGTGGTTTTAAAGTTATGGAAAAGTGTCTTATACTTGATAGTAATACAAAACTAATTGTTAGCTGGTGGTTGTACACAGGTTGATTTATTTTACTGAAAATATTCTAGATCTCATAAAATAGGAATAGCAGACCAATACTATCAAAAACCAGTATATCAAAATATTAAATTCCATTTAGATATATATTTAGTTAGTTATGTTAACATTATTTGCCTAATTTGTCAGAAAGACGTTTTATCAAGTGTTCCAAGCAATCCATGATGTGGTATCTTGAGGTTCTCCAACATCTGAAAGGCTGAAGAGGAGATTATGGTGTCCTGATAGTAAGGAGAAATGATAAATAATAACAAAAAAATGTTTTTATTGATTCCAAAACTAGGCTGGGCTGGGCTGCATTTCAGCAGGGAGAAGCTTTTTTCATTTGTTTTTTGTTTATTGCCGAATACACAAGTATATTTGACCTTGTAAATAACAATATACACTTCCCTTAAATTTGTTTATGGGGGAACATAACTTGCAGTTGAAGTAGCAGGGATGTTATTATGTTTTACTTATTCTCAGGCAACCAGCTGTAACATGTAGATGGAATTTCACAAGAACACATTAGTACAGACTAAACATTCTATTATACATATTTTTGATTATGTATTAGTGGATGACTAATATACTGCACATTAAAAATGAGCTGCAGGAATAAAATATTCATTAGGTTAAAAAAGAATATGATTTTCTGCTACTCTGTTTTATCTCTAAAAGCCTCTCATTAGCTCAAGTTAAGCCAGTGAAAGTGGAGAAAAACAGAACAGCCAAGAGCAAACCCAATTTGTAGCCAAGTGGGAGTAAATCCAAATAAACAGGATGAGAGAGGAGGGTAAGACAGTTTTTCTTTTAGCATTAATGCCCCCCCGACCCTAGACAACTGCCTAAGTCAACCTGTGTAAAATCTGTTCCTGGATGTTTGGTGTTCTCTGCATGACTGCATAATATCAAGCTGATTGACATACTATGCTTCGATCTAAAGCTAAAATAAATAAATAAATAAATAGTAATGTCTTTCGTCTTTTCCCGGTTAGAGGTCGCCACAGTGGAACTCTAGTCCACTAATGATTGGCAGTAGATTTTTGTGGTGCCGAGGTGTCAGCCCGACACCCTACCTTCAAGGAAGGCACACCCATTTATGCACGCACCTACCTGCCTATCTTTTAACATCACTCGACCATGGGGAGAGCATGCAGACTACACAAAGAAGGTGCTCCAGCCAAGAATCGAACGGGAGAGCCTCTTGCTGTGAGGTGACAATGTTAACCGCTGTGCCACCGCTCTGAATGAAGCCACAGAATGCAAGCATACTTGTCTCACAATTAGAAACTGAATGGGAAAATAAGAAAATAATCCACCAATCAGATCCTCTTCTGCACAAAAGCAAGTCTTTTATGAAAAAGTGATAATGTAACCACCCTGTTCTTTCACATATAGCCTCATTCTCCATTAGAAAAGATGGCCATCTTTTCAGCACTCCCATGATGTTAGGTTATGATTAAAGTGAAACGAAGAATGGTAGCAGAAATTTGTGTAAGCTTGTTGCTGTCACATACATAAACATACACAGAGTCAGCATTCCCAAATACTGGAAATCCCTTGAACATGACCATAATATAATAACCAGTTTAACTGCTCAGCAGCAGTAGCTGCACTGTTTGACTGTATTCAGTCAGCTATATGATGCAATCAATCCCTTCCCCAGCACAGCTGCACTTGAGTAAATCATATTTAGCAGTAAAACAAAACACAAACCATGGCAAAGTACACTCTGGCTTAAAATCATTGCTATCATAACAAAAAAAAAAAAAACTGCTGAACCACACCTGGGACGGGGGTAAGGTTTAAAATTATTACTAACAGAGCAGTTTTACTGTCGGTGTAAGTAGGCACATACAGAATAGCTCAGCATAGCTATTACAAAATGATTATACAAATACACATTCAAAAATGCAATTAAGCAGTTTTCCATCAAATTAGAATCCAGATGCTTTCAAGCAAAAATGCAATCCAATCAAGTAAGACATTCCATAAAAACATGTTATAGGAGTGGTCTCATCACTGGTTTCACCACTCATCTGTAATAAGCACATTGATCTGACACTCTAATGTCCTTTGTATATAAACAGTTATCAAGCAACACCACCATAAACCTCTCACCCCATGAATGTAATACACATACTTCTTTAGACATCAGCTTAGTATCATAAACAAGTACTGAGAAATTCTAATACGGAGGAAAAGTAATGCATACTTTTCTATCAGAAATCAAAATAAGAGTATACCAAAAACATTTAATGTGAACAGTATTGATGAAGGAAGATGAAGGCATAAGATACGTTTTCTAATACCTCAAAGGAATCTATATAATGGAATAAGGCATCTTACAAAAAGGACATATGTAAACAACAGGACACAGTCTCATGATACAAGGCATGCATCTTGGGGTGGGGGGAACTAATTCAATGAGAGGGAACTGAGTAGATTATTCTAGGAACATACACTCACCAGCCCTTCAGGCAATCAGGCAACTAAACTGACATGAATACCCCTACTGCCTAAAACTCACTGAAATTAAGCTATCCTAAAATAACCCAAAAAATGCTCTTCTCTACCTTTCCTCATGACATATCCTTCTCCCTGTATACTCAGATCATCAGAAAATTTCCTGTCACATTATCCCAACCAGCAGCTCACATGGCAATGCTCTCTTGTTACATTTCTAAGCAGTGGAAGTCCCTCCCATCATCTATCTGTGAAATCAAAACCCATATTACTTTAAAGCCTTATTGAAATGAAGCAAAATGAGAATACTTCACAGCCATTGCCAAGTTACCCACACACACACACACACACACACACACACACACACACACACACACACACACACACACACACACACACACACACACACGCACACCTGATAAATTTGACTCCTCAAAGATACACAGACATACACACACATACACACTAACCAGTGAGGCCAACTCTTGTTGCTTGGAAGTCAACCCTGTGTCGAAACCTTCATTGTCTACAGTGTCATTGCTTAGCAGTCCATGACCTGCTCTCTTATCTCAGACAGGGTACTTCCCTACACTTTCAAATGTCTACATCTCCCAGCCCACCCCACCCCCCAGGAAAGAAAAAAAGAAGCTAGTTACATCTGTGAAATAGATGTGAATGTCAAGACAATAAAGAACAGCTTAACAAAATTATAACCTCTTGTATCATCCTCATCAGATATACTCGGATATACTCAGACTACATTTATATCCACATATATTGTATGAATAATAGTAATGATGTGGAGTTCTACTTATAAATTACATAAATGAAAGAAGCAATCATTTCAGTCTTCTGCTACTGAGGCAAATTTTCACCGACTCCCAGTTGTTCTAAAATATGCAAAGAAAAATTCTGAGAAGCCTTGAGATCCTAAGTGTTCCGCTGTGATATCTCTATATAAGTAAGCTAAAGGGGAAAGGTATATATTAGTAAATTTAGATTATACAACTTGGTAACCTTTGTCCAAACACACCTCAAGATGTAAAAGACATCAAATATGGCATTGCAAACAAATGAGCAACGCATTTAACACTCAACCCAATTAAACATGAAATACAACAAGGGAATTACAGCACAGCAATTAACATTTTTTACACAGCTTTAGAATCACTCACCATCACTTGTCCTTGAATACAAGCAGTGTTGCATTCCTCCACTCACTTTGAACCTCCCCACCCCTAATTTCTGATGTAGCACACCACCACTCACCTCACAAGTGAAAAAGCCAAATCCACCTTAGCAGAAAACAAGGGTGGAACAGAAGAGGGGTTCAAGTTGAAACCATCTTACTTTGCCTGTTTAATAATGATATACTCGCACAGGATTGTTAGGGATGGATTAAAACAAAACTTCAGATTGAAAGGCTGTAACACTTCCCTGCTTCAAACTAAAAACTCCAAAACCCCACCCCTGCCTACATCCCTGACAACGTTTCAAGCCTCCATAAACCCTGAAAAGACTGTTGCCTACATGGAACTGTTCACTGGAACCCTATACAAGCATGTTAATAGCTGTATAAAGGCAGCTGTACCATGCAGAAAGAAGTATGGAACGAACAGAAAAAACAAGCCACCCTGATGAAATCATAACATCAATAGGCTGTATAAGAGAAGGAAGAACATCATAACAAAAATTAAGAGGCAAAGCAACAAACAAGATAAAAAGAATATGTCATAAGGCACTCTTCAAACTAAGCAAACAACTCAGAGGGTCAATAAAGTCTATCAAAGCCAAATTTGAGGAAAATTTTGCCTCGCAGGTCAAGAACAACCACAAGACATTCTTTAGCTATGTCAATGGAAAAGCACAAAAGAATATGTCATAAGGCACTCTTCAAACTAAGCAAACAACTCAGAGGGTCAATAAAGTCTATCAAAGCCAAATTTGAGGAAAATTTTGCCTCCCAGGTCAAGAACAACCGCAAGACATTCTTTAGCTATGTCAATGGAAAAGCACAATAGTGTGCAGAATTCATTGTTAATAGGTTCATAGGTTCATAGATTAGTACTAGGCTAACTACCCTTGCGAGACATTTAAAACACGCTAAACGTGCGTAAGCGCGATTTAGCGCGGAGTTATCACTGCTGCACACAAGAGCAGCGGCGGTTAAACAAGGTTAAACTATTTGGGCCATCTAAATTCCACTCTTCCAATTTTCCCTTAGAACTACCTTCCTCGAGCTGTACTGCTGATCTAACCAGCATATCCTATAACTAAAAAGTTCATCTCTACTTGATTCCCAAGTAGACTATTCTCTATCTGTAAAGCCTAGCAATTACTCCTACAGTACTTGCACCTTGATAAAGCACTCTTATTATAGATAGTACCCCACCAGCCTAAAACCCACTTCCCCCGGAGTCCTTTGAAAGTCTCTTTATCTACTACTTCTAGTATGTCGAGGGATCAGTTTCTAGTGTCCTCTCCAGCTCAACTGGTGAACCTAGGAATATTGAGGCAATGTTACAATTGCCTCATGTACACAGACAATCCTCTCCTTCTCCCACAAAACGCAAATACATGCGAGATGCAACTATACGGCCAAACTGGAGGCTGAGCTCTCTCAACATAGGACTGGCAAGACCAGACAGGAGGAGAAGGTAACCACACACAATACATACCCAGTCACACATGGTACCATCACAACTTCAAATCATACACATACTCACACAAAGACATACTGGAGGCTCTGATCAAAAATTTACCAAAACAGCAGAGGTCACCAAAGCAGACACCCAAACAACTACCACCTCACGACCCAACACATGCAACACATAGACCACACAGTCAGAGTGTCAAACAGTCACAGCCCTTAAGGCCAAACAAAACGCCAGACACACTTGTCATTGGTGATTCCATAGTCAGACACACTGACGTCCGCTCACCAGACTGAGTAAAGAGAAGGTCACAGTAAGCTGCCTGTCGGGCTAGAATCCGCCACATAACGCAAGCACTCAGGTCTCTCAACAGCAGGTACAAGTACGACTCAGTCATTGTCCACGCTGGTGTCAACGACCTGAGACGTACCTCCTTGGACTACATGAAAAGGGACATCGAGGAGCTCTCTGATTATGTAGCCCAGGCAGGTATGACCCTGACCTTGAGCAGTATCCTACCTTCACCTAGAATGATGCCACAATACAGTGATAAGATGATCAGCTTTAATAATTGGCTTAAATTCTGGTGTCATTCAAAGGGGATCCAATGTCTGTCTACCTGGGATGACATGCTGGACAAGCCACGCTGCTTCGCAAGGGACGGCTTGCACCTGTCAGCCCTGGGCTTCCGGATATTGGCAAAGGCTCTTGCCACCCCCATAGTGCCTTTTTTAGGCAAGGCTCAAATTCTAAACCTACCACCCTAGAACACCAAAAAGGAAAAAAACTAAGGGTAATGCTGCTCAATGCCAGAAGTCTCAATCTCAAGATGCACGCACTCGAGGCCCTTCTCAATATGGAGAACATCGATGTCTGTGCTGTGACAGAAACCTGGTTCAAGGCTCCTGAGAGCACCCCAGCACTAACAGGTTTCACCTCATATCATGCGTTCCGGCCCCAAAATCCGGACAACACCAAGAAAGGAAGGGGGGTGTCCATATTCATAAAGGACACCCACACCTCAAGGTTGGTGGCAACGCACGATGCATCGGAGACCATCCAGGTGCAATTAACCATAGGCAAGACTGCTCTGCAATTTGTAGCATGTTACAGGCCACCCTCTCAAACTCAGAAACCTCACATGGCCTTCCTGAAAACATTGGAGGATAAATGTATCTCCAAACACCATCATACTAGGTGACTTCAACTAGCCTAATATAGACTGGGAACACTACTCAAGCCCGAACACTCTAACGAAAGATTCCTGGAGTTCATAAACTCAAATGCCATGGAACAACTAGTCACCATCCCCACAAGAGGAGAAAACATACTTGATCTCATCATCACGAACATGGGATCAAAATGTTCAACACCGGACGTATACCCCTCACTGGTGAGATCAGATCATAAACTAATCTCGCTGGAGGTCCTCATCCCGCCCCCACCTGAAACAAAAAGACCACAGTGAAAAACTTCTCAAAAGCCGATTTCACACTTCTAAAACTAGTGTGGTCTCCTTTAAGGCCCCTGAGCCAGTGGTAAACATTACTCAAACCGCTGAATCACTTACAAATGCATTCTACCAGCACCTACAGGACTGCATGGATCAGGCAATCCCAAACAAAACTAAGACTCTCTGTACCAAAGGCAAGCATCCAGTCTGGTGGACCCCAGCCATAAACAAGCTCTACAACAAAGGGAGGAAGCTACTACAAGACAGAGCAAAATCCTTGAAAGGTAAGACACCTTTGATCATTATAAGTAAAAACTAAGAGCTCTCATAAAATCATCCAAGGCAAATTTTGAGAGAAAAATCGCCAAGGACTCTAAAGAGAATCATAAGGCCTTCTTTAGCTATGTTAGAAACCTAGGAGGAAACTCCCAGATATGCTCAGAATTAGTTCAAAATGATGTGAAAATTACTGAACCTACACACATTGCCAACATACTGGCTGACAGGTTCAGTGCAAACTCCCCTCCCCAAAAGGAGAGATATCTATTCCAGAGGATTGTAGCCCCCAAACATCTCCAACGCCCAGGTGAGAACTGCCCTCACTAAGGCAAAAAACACAGCATCCATGGGACCGGATGGTGTCCCCGGCTGTGTGCTTCATGAACTCAACGAGGAATTAAACCCACAGTTAGGACAGCTGTTTAATCTTAGCCTCACCTCAGGATACATTCCAAGGAGTGGCGACGGTGACTGTGGTCCCACTTCATAAGGCGGTGCCTCCACAGACCCTGGAAATTACCACCCCATTAGCTTGACAAGCCTTATCTGCAAAGCCATGGAGAGGATCATAATGGAACTCATAAATAAAGACATAGGGAACTTGCAGACTTTGGATCCAACCCAGTTTGGCTTTGTCAAAGGCAGATCCTGCCTCTTAAACTTGGTTGACTTTTTCAGACAGTCACCAAGGCCATTGATGAGGGAAAGGCAGTCCATACCGCCTACCTCGACCTGGCAAAGGCCTTCACACAATACCCCACTCAGGTATCATCGAAAAACTCATCAGCTTGAATGTAAACCCATACATCACAAGATGGGTTGCAAACTGGCTAAGTGACAGAACCCACAGGGTCAGAGTTGCTGGAGTCATGTCAGACTCAAAGCCTGTCACAAGTGGTGTCCCACAGGGCTCAGTCCTGGGTCCACTCTTGTTCGGCATCTACTTTTCTGAAGTACAAGCAAACACAGGAGGGTTATGGCTGACAAAGTTTGCAGATGACTGCAAACTGGGCGCCATAGTCGAAAACACATCTGACACAGATATCCTCCAGAAGGGCCTCACAGAAATGGATAACTGGTGCCAGAGCCATGGCCTGAAGTTAAACGCCAAAAAATGCATAGTCATACCCTTCGGGAAAAACAAGGTTACCCCTAGCTACCATATAGGTGGCAATCCACTGAGCACAGAAAAGTCATCAGGGATCTGGGGACCCAGGTTGACAGTAGCCTTTCGTTTGACACTCATGTTGCTAAAGTAGTTAGGAAAACCTTCTATATCGCCCACCTGATCATGAAGGGATTCACATCTAGATCAAGGGAGGTCATCGTCCGCCTGTACTCATCACTCATTAGACCTATGATTGAGTACAATGCCCGTTCGGAATGTATCTGACCAGACACCTGCTGCAGCTTGAAAGGCCCCAAAATTCCTCACCAAAAGGATAAAGGGTCTCAAAAATATGTCTTATGCTGCCCGACTGAAAGAACTCCAGCTCTATTCAGTCTCATACCGCTTGCTCAGAGGTGACCTGTGCCTGACATATAAGGCCATGTCAAACCCAGATTTGATGAATATGCTTCACCTCAAAAATCTAGATCCCTCAGAACCACAAGGGCGGAGACTTAAACCTTGACACGGTTATAAATAGAACGTGCTGGAGGGACAGATTCATCACCCAGAGACTCCCTATGCTGTGGAACAAAATCCCGGTACATGTGAGGCAGAGCACCTCTCTGGCCTTGTTCAAGAGGAATCTTGACCAATGGATGGGAGATTGCAGATATACCCCAGGGATTACTTCAGTGTCACTGCTTGACAGAGGCACAGCAAAATGATAGGCATAGTTTTTATTCAAACTAAAGGGGTGGCGAAAGCCACATAACTATGGGCTAGGCTTATAAATGCCCTTGGGCAGATAGCCTAGTATGAACCTATGAACCTATGAACCTATGAAGCCTAGCCAATTATCCCTTGTGAGACTCAAACCCTGCACCTTGTGTTTGTAAGGCAAACACCTGAACCATTAGGCCACCCTCCCAACCCTCAATAGAGCCACATAAACTAAGCCAGAAAATATAGCAAACCTTCTGGCAGACAAATTCATCTTTAACTTTACCCCTCTCGCTCCCTCAACCTCCCATCAGGAAAAGGCCCATCTATCATGAAAAGGCCCATCTCCTATGTGGATTTCTTGAATTGATAAGCTGTGCAGAGGCCTTCTTAGAGGTGGTTCCAAGAAGAGAGCACAGTGCTAATTAGATCTGCCCTCCTCCCCTGGAATGCTTCATTTACATTCAGGATGGCCACAGGCCAGTCCTTCATGACGTTGTGTTACAGGACAATACAGCGCGGTTGTTGCTGAATTTGGAAAAGGTGCTATGATGTGTACACAGAGCTATCCATGTTGCAGTACCTTTTTGAATCCACTCAGTCTTTACAGAGGTAAGTTCCCCCAAATTGCCCACATTACTCACATAGCCGGCCATAGGCATAGGCAAACTAGGAGGCCGCCTAGGGAGCCACTCTAGCAGGGGCACTTTTCCAGTAATCTGGATGGTGTAGGCAGACCAGGATGGGGGCACTGGGTGGTGTTGGGGCACTGTGGAGACCTTTTGCCTAGGGTACCAGTAGACCAAAGGCTGGTCCTGATTTCTCTAACTGTGGTTTCAACAAACTGTCTAAAATAAACAGTAGCAGCTTTTTCACCAGAAATGTTGCTCCTTTCTATATGCCAGTCTATTTAGCTGCATTTTTATGTTATTTCACAATGCCATCTTACCTTTAGGTGATCTTTATAACCAATCTCAAGTTACTTTGCCTTTTTGTTACTGTAGCTACTCCCCTCCTGCCAATCTGTATACTCCTTTGATTCCCAGGTCTATTGCTTTTGATCTCTTCACACTGAATTTAAGCTGCCATGTTTTGCACCATTCATCCTGACTTGGATTCTTCTAATTTTTTTTTGTTCCTGATTTTTGTAGGCCTTTTTGTATTATTTTGTGTTACAGCAAAAAAGATAAATACATTCTTTCAAGTCTTAGAGAGGCACAAACAGGTAGACAAAGAACAATTTCATTTTATAGGACTATACAACATGACAAAGGAAGAAGTCATGTTACTTGGTAAATGCATGCTATTATTCTAATCATATTATGTTTCTTTACTTCTCAAAAAATGGAACAAGATCTGTTCTAGGCTATAGTTATATTATATGTCTGGTTCTATGTCTCAAATCTCAATACAGTAATGGATGTTTTGCAAAAGTCTGAAAGGACCACACATATAATATGCAGGGAAAACACAGAGCAGCCTATTCTCAATGTCATATATTGACACACTACAAAATAAGTTATAACAGATATGCTCAATCACTTCAGTAAATAACAGATATGTTAAATGAACGCAATAAAGATTAATTACTGTTACTTCTGGCATTTTAAATGGAATTGTTCTGATGTAATTGGTAGAATAAAGTCGTTTATAGAGCTGTTAAAAATGGAAGCACTTTTAGTGACATGGGTAACAATGCAGATAGTTATATGAGGAAATTCTATGACTATGTTAAGAGGTTTAGTTCTGCAGTCACTTGTCATGACAGAACTTGGAGTTGGATTTCACTAATATCAGTCATGTCTTTCTCCTTATTTATACATATCCTAGGTTGCCCTTCACATACTAGACTATATCCCAACCTATATGAATTCATTCATAATTGACATTGTCTACTCTTAGCAAACTGTACTTATTATTAGCTTATTACTAATAATGCTTATTAATATCTTCTGATGTATAGCCATTGCTGACTGCAGGGTGATGATCTAAACTTATCAATGTCCCTTGTTTACAAAACTTCTTGTCAGATCATGCCACCTCTCTTCTAAACAAACAGGATCAGATTTTTTTTTTGTGTTGTTGTTAACTGAGTAGGATTGACAGAAATAAGTATCCAGTTTTGTCAATCATGTGGTATCTCTGTCTGGCTAAGTGCCTTGCTCATAGTTATGTTGTTGTGCCTTTCGTCTTTTCCCGGTTAGGGGTCGCCACAATGGAACTCCAGTCTGCTAACGATTGGCAGTTGATTTTTACATGCCGAGTTGCCAGCCCTGATGCACAACCTTCAGCAAAGGTGTTCTCATTCACTCATGTCTCCACGCAGAAGACGCTCTAGCTTAGACTCGAACCAGACAGCGTCTTACTGTGAGGAGACAGCGTTACAGTAGGAAAATAGTCATTATGGGAATCAAACCTTGGACTACTGGGAGCAGGTCATTAAGAGCTCATAACCCTTAATCATCTTGCTAATTGTCAGTCAAATGTCTAAATGGTATCAAATACTCTTCAGAAAAAAAAATGCTTGAAATGTCATCCGAAAAATATTTTAAACACATTATTTGGGGGGAATAAAATTCCACACGACCTATTCCAGGTGATGTGACCTGTGCATCCTCCTGTGCTTATTTTAACCAACTTTGTCTTCTTCCTGCCTTGAAGAAAAGGCCCTATCACCCATTGTAGTGATCACCGATGTGCATTTTTGACAAGTTACTTAATTTTGCTTCATCCTGTAAAACTGTGTCTTATGAAAATTATTTTTAAAATGCAAGAGGTTATAGCTGGCAACAGTTAAGAATGAATTGCAAGGCTATAGTTTGCTATACACCCAGAGTAACAGTACTATTAACTCCAGATCAAACATGGACTTCCATAACATCTTTAACCTCCTAGGGATGAGACTGAATTTAAGAATATTAAACATAAACGTAATAGGAATTATTAGTCTTTTTATTAAGCCCTTTCCATTTAGGTTATGATATGAGTAATTTACAATATCCACATATTGTTCTGGTGAGAGCAAGGGCTTATACCATCATTCTGAATGCTTATTAATTCTCTGTAGCACTCACTGCACATACACTGGTTCACCAAGACAGAGCTTTAGTAATGGGATTTGATAACTTGAGCAAAATAACTAATTGATGACCCCGCTTCTGTAATTATTGCTTAATGACAGCTTACTATCAGTGAAGTTGTTATGGTTCCCCTTATAAGTTACCACTCACAGCAACTGCACCCTCCCCCCAGCCCTTTCTACAACTCGGCATAAAGAAGTGAATTTTGTTTCGTGTAAAGTAAAAAAAGAAATAGTGTGGCTTGAAGATAGGTCTACCACCTTTTCAAATGCTCAAAGTGGGACTTTTTTATCTAGACACAAGAAGACGAATCATACTTACTAGTATTGCAAAGGACTGGACTTTTCATTTTGCCAAAATAAGAGCTCAGTCTTGTAGAATTTTTTGAGTTTCTGGCATTATTAAGGTGTTTCTGTTATACAAATATTTTATGCACCTATTAGTAGAAACTTAGGAAATACATCTTGTTCTAGAATCTCAGAACATTTGTTATTTTTCATGTTTTTTTCACAGGGCCTAAGTAGGGAGTGTTCTGCTTAAAGAGGGACAGGTGGTAGCCCGCCTTGAAGACCTAATCTGTAAGTATTGTTGCCTTAAAAGAGAAACACCTCAGATATACCAGTTGTGTGGAAGGTGGATAGGAGGCACATGTATTGAATGAAATGTTCCCTACTGTTTAATATCAGTTGTAATGATAAAGCAAACCAGGCAGACAGCACACGTGTATTTGTTGGTGGAGTAAGTTACAGATATTAAGTTCTAGGAAACTGATTGAATAATATATACTTGTAGGAGAGACTTCAGTATATAGATATGAAAGTAGAGATAATGTGTATGGTTTGTTTTCTGTGTGAGAGCCATTGACAATTTTTCTTTCCTCTAGCTATTAGCAGTTAGATCAAAAAAAGATTCCTGCAGAACTTCTAAGACATTCCATAACATTTCTTTGATATGGTTATAAAAATTAAAGGAAATTGACAGAAAATGTAATCATATGAACATTCAAAGAAAAAAAAAGAAAAGAAATGTAATTCAATTTTGAGCCACCAGAGGTCAAACAAACACTGTCACTGAATATGTGATATTTTAACAATTTTAAACTGCCTTAAAATAAACTGCTTTGTATCAGTGTGTTCAGATTTTATGACTTTTTATTTGGGATTACATTATACATTACACTATTGTCTTTTAAATAATAGCATTCAAGGCAGAGGTAAATTTAAGCAATAAGCCATGACTTGGTGTGGGTAATGCTGGATTTATCCACATTTGTGTAGTTTGATCAGGCAGGCAAAGTCCACCTGATCAGACAAAGCCAACCGTGGTAAATCCAGCATTACCCACACTCAGGAGTAGGTTACTGCTATTATGCAATGACATTATTTAAGAAAGAAATTGCTAACTTTTTTAAATGTCCTTGTTCAGCCTTTCTGATGCACTGCGCATATGGGACTTATGTTCCTACACTTGCAGAGCATTGCGCATGAATATGGGACTTATGTTCCTACACTTGCAGAGTATATCAGAGCAGTGCAGGGAAAGCAATGGAGAGGAGAGAATCTCCATTGCTGTTTTTTTTTTTTTTTTTGAGTGAGATTTTACAAGGGACAGCCTAAATACAAGGAAAATCAGGTATGTTTCTGTTTATTTGCACAATGTATTTGATTTTTCTCATATTTTACTGTCCCATAAGCATATGCTGATAGAAAAGTCAGGTTACTCAATGGTATTTCAGCAGCCAGACGTTTTTGTATTGATATATGTTTAATTTACAATGGGCAATCTGGCTGGGCTGTCCAATCAGTGTACATGTTTTTGAATAACAATGACCCATTATTGTATAAGTTTTTATTTACATGTGTAAGACTGTGTAGTGGGGGGAATGAGCCTTATAGACACTTTTTGTAGATATGCTGAACTACAAAGATAAAGAAGGTGAATGTTGCCATTTAACCAATGTGCCTGTGTGAATAATAGTCATTGTCTGTCCCCAGCCTGTCCATGCAATGACCACACTTATATGGAAATCATGAACCAGTTAGCATTTCTCTAAACAATTGAATTAATTTGAGAGTTACAAATGCCACAACAGTTAATTCTCCCATTTCCTGACTTATCCCTAGAACGTCCTACCTGCCTAGTTACTGTTCATCCACCTACTTCCTGTACCTCCCATTTCAAATGACTGTGACTCTGAATCTACCCGGAACCTGATGTTCACAAACCTCTAGCGAAAGGCAGACAGGTAATATTGATCCTGTTCATCCTGGCCTGAAACTTTGCCAGATCACCCCATATAATGGCTTGTTCACCTAGGATCCACTCTCCTATACTGTGAAGTACTGTCAGGTTGCCCAGACACCACCAATCAGGGAGACAACAAGTGAATAATGACAGTAGGTCTAGAGCAGGGGAATCCCATTTACCTCCAAATTGCTGACTGCCTCCTGCATCTGCAGGCTGTTAAAGAGAAAAGAGAGTTTCTTCTGCACAGTCCTGTTGTTTAACTGGTCCAGTGCGCCCAGCATACTTCCTCAGCCCCTCATCTGTCCTGTCTTTCCTGCATGTGTTGTGATCATATTGGCCCATGTGGGGTCATGCTGTGAGACAGACAAGTAGTTTGCCCATCAAAAATGGCTGTTGTCTACCCCCCGCATGGTCACACAATGACCACACCAGTTTGGAGACCATAAACCAGTTTATTTGAACTCATTAATAAGTCAGAGATTTCACTTTACAATTTAGTTAATTTGACATTTTCAAGTTATACAGCAATTACCCTAATTTCCTGACTTCCTATCTGCCTAGTTAGTGTTCCTCTGCCTACTTTCTCTATCTCCATTTCAAATAACTCTGAACCTGTTTGGAACTCAGAGTCCATGGGCCTCCAGTGACAGATAACTAGGTGAGATGGCTCCTATTCACCCTAATCTGAAACTTTGCCAGAGCATCCCATATATGGGCCTACTTGCTATGGCACTGCTGTCCTGTGCTCCAGCAATGTAATACTGCCATTTTGCCTGGACCTTCTCCTCATGTGGGAGCTATGGAGTGAATAACCATGCTAGGAGAAGTGCAGGAGAGTCCCCTTTCTTCCCAAATTATAATGCTACCAGACAACCTGATTGTCATGGATGCCTATTCCCCTTCTTCTTTATCTGAACAGTAGGTGTTGGCCCCAGCTTCTCTGTATTAGAATCATAGGATCATAGGAGATTACTAGGCTACCGACCTAGAGGTCATTTTAAGCCTAGCCTTTTCATCCCAATGTAATATCATAGAAATGCTAGTCAAAACCCAAGACTGCATTTAGTGATGATTGCCCATGTCCAGGAGGGCTGTGGGCTCTATCCCCAGTAAGAAATTATGGTGTCCTATCCACTCAGCCAGGTTCCTCTTGAACAGTGTCATAGAGGTGCTCTGCTTCACATGAATTGGTAGCCTGTTCCAAAGATGCAGCAGTCGCTGGGAGATAAATCTGTCGCTCCAGCATGTCCAGTTTAAGTTGTAGGCCATATTTAAGTCCCTGGAACAGGTAGTCCTAGTCCTGTTTGATTTATGGACATGCAGCAAATTCATTAGGTTTGGATCTAGGATTGCTCTGTAGACCAGGTATAAGTCTCCCCTAAGAAGTCTGTATGATATGGAGTATAGTGACAGGGACTTTTTTTCTGTTTGTGTAAGGCACATGCTGGAGCCCCTTGATCTTCTTTGTTAGATACCTCTGAGGTCTCTCTAATTGCTGCAGGTGCTTAGAATGGTACATGTCAAATGAGGTGTTATACTCAGTTATGGGGTGGATAAGTGCCAAGTATGGGGGGGGGTTATAACTTCTTTTGCTCTCAAGGTGATGCCTTTACTAATCAAGTGTGCTACGTAGAAAGCTTTCCTTACTACAGTAGACTCATAGAGGTCAAAGTTAGGGTCATAGTCAACTTGTGATCCCAGGTCCCTTACCAGTTCATGGATACTTAGGGTGTTGATGGTGATTTGATAGTGTGAGAGGACATTGTTTGTGCCGAAGGGAATGATGATCCATTTCTTTGCATTCAGTTTGAGACTGTGACTAATACACCAGTTGTTGGTCTGCGTGAGACCCTGCTGGAGTATACTGCCATAATTTGAGGATACAGTGATTGCACCTAGTTTGCAGTCATCTGCAACCTTTGTCAGCCACGACCCCTTAGTTTTGACCTGAAATTTGGAGAAGTATATACCAAACAGTAGGGTGCTCAGCACTGACCCCAGTGGCAGCCTATTGGTAACAGGTCTGCTGGTTGATGTGGAGTCACCCACTTTGATAGTGTATGTCTGGTTTGTGAGCCATTTGGGAATGCATCTTATAACAAAGGGGTTTACATTCAGTTTGCTAAGTTTATTGGTAATTGGCAATCCATCTTACAATGAAGGGATTTACATTCAGGTTGCTAAGTTTATTGGTAATGCCTGAATGTGAGATTGTGCTGAAAGCCTTTGCCAGGTTGAGGTATGCTGTGTGCACAGATTTGCTCTCATCAATGGCCTTGGTCACATTTTCAAAGAAATCCACAAGATTTAACAGGCAGGGATCTGCACTTCATGAAGCCAAATTGGGTAGGATCCAGGGTTTGGAGGTCACCTATGTCTTTATCTATGATGACCATAATTGTACATTCCCTGTCCTTACAGATGAGGGTGGTCAGGCTTATGGGTCTGTAATTCCCCGAGTCTGTTGCTAGGCCACCTTTGTGGAGAGGAATAACTGTTGCTGTTCTCCATTCCATAAGAGATTTTGTTGTTGTTGTGTCTTTCGGCTTTTCCAGGTTAGGGGTCGCCACAGCTAATGATTGGCAGTAGATTTTTACGTGCCGAGTTGCCAGCCCTGACTGTAATTAGGCTATGACTGAAAAAAGTACTTTGTGGTGATGCCAGTGCATGTTTTACCCTATTTAGATGACAGCCTGGGATGTCATCTGGTCCATAGAGGCTGTGTTTTTTGCCTTGGGTAGGTGGGGTTGGAAGAAGGTTTGTTGTAAGTTAAGAGGGGATAAGGGAGTGAAACTTTCACCAAACCTACTAGCAGGCTTGCCATCTCTGTGGGGTCACTGTGTGTGATATTGTTGGTCACTAGTTCTGCACATGCTTCGATCCCACCCTTTAGGTTAAGTACATAGCTGTAAAAGGCCTTATGGTTATCCTTTACTGTCCTTGCTAAGTTTCTCTCAAAGGAGTCCTTGCAGGATTTCAAAAGTTGTCTTATTTTCCTGTTGAGGTTGAGAAGGGTGCTTTTCTATTGTTGGCGGCTTGCCTTTGTTTTCTTGGACAGCAACTTTTTTGCATTTATTGTTAAGTTTTTTTGATGATGGATGTCCACCATGGCAGGTTGTTTTTACTTTTTGGTTCTGGTTTTGATTCTTTCTGGTACGGCTGAGTTTATACACTTATGCAAGTGATTGTATGGGACTTTAGTGTAAGTTTTGGTGTAGTTACCATTTATAGCTTGGGTTGGGGCTTAGAATGCATTTATACCTTCATCTAGGTGGTTATAGTTTGCTTTGGTGAAGTTTTTTAGTCTGATTTCATCCTTTGCGAGTTCTGGTGTTAGTGCCCGCTCGAAAGTGACTGATTTGTGGTAAGTTTTAACTAGTGTGTTAAAAGTATTGATTATTGAGTATTATAAAGCTCTTGGAGTAGGAAGGCCACCTGCATATTGAACATGTCCAGGCCTACATCCTTCAGATGGGCCCATCTGGTCAAAATAAAGCTGGATCTTTGCCCTTCAGATCCTCATTTCTCAGCACTAACAGGTCAATTCTTGGAACCAATTCATGCTCTGATTAATGTACTTCCTGGTCCTTCCTATGGCAGCATTGCTGAATGCCTGCTGTCAAACTAGTTTGCCAAACATCTCAGGCCAAATGATTTGTGTCCTATCATATATGCTCTTTGCCTTTAACAAGGCCCACAATATCATGCCTAGTATCCTTCTTTTATTGACTATTCCCAAATCATTCCCCAAATCAAACAACTTTACTATTCTCATAGAATCCCTTCTCTTTCTATTAGCCTATTCCCATCTCCCATCTAACATTCAGCATTATCTTACTATTCTCATAGAATCCCTTCTCTTTCTATTAGCCTATTCCCATCTCCCATCTAACATTCAGCATTATCTTACTATTCTCATAGAATCCCTTCTCTTTCTATTAGCCTATTCCCACCTCCCATCTAACATTCAGCATTATCTTACTATTCTCATAGAATTCCCACCTCCCATCTAACATTCAGCATTATCTTACTATTCTCATAGAATCCCTTCTCTTTCTATTAGCCTATTCCCATCTCCCATCTAACATTCAGCATTATCTCCATCACCTGTCTCCCTCTGCACACTGGCATAACTATGCTTATTCTTCAGTCATGGATGATGAGGTCAAAGACAGAATTGAGGAGATGCAGCCAACTGACATAGAGTATCAGGGATCGTGCAAAACAGAAGTTGCCAAATAAGATGAAAAGTCAGGTGTTCAAAACATTTGTGTGACCAGTACTACTGTGCAGTACCGAAACCTGTACAGTAAGGGTAGAGAAGTTGAGGAAGCTAGAGATGACGGAGATGAGGCAGGTAGTACAATGCACAGATGAAGAGATGAGGATATCAGTGCAGAAGCCAAAGATGCTGCAGTTGCAGAGAAGGTCAAATAGAACAGATTATGATGACTCCTGCACATGTGCAGAAGACAATGTCATGAAGAAGATTTGAGGCAGACAGGAAGAAGGCAAGAGGAAAAGCTATGAGGTGGACAGACTGTGTAAGAGAAGACCCACAGCAGTCAGGCCTGATTGTCAATGAAGGCAGGAGAGTGGCACTGAATCAGGAGAAATGGAGATAGTTGGCATACCACCCTGACCCCATATAGAAAATGGGAAAAGGGGGTTCATGATAATAATGATTATGATGATTATTACTGCCATCTCTCCTCTGTACTGCACCACCTTCACTAATCTGCAAGTTTCATAACTATCCAAATCTGAGCAATCATATAATAAAAATATCCAAATTTGCTGTAAAATGCTAAAATACAACAGGCCACAACCTAGCACTCAGAGAATTAATCTTGTTAGAACTATGCCATCACCTAGGGATTTCTCAGATAACTATGATATTATACATCAGAAAACTGCACATCCCTTACCAACGTTAATGCAACAGTACTCCTCTAATAGAATTTTATACTCTGGAGAAATATCATGAATCACTAAAACCAAATCATGCAATAGTGCAGGTGGCTCTCTGTATTCACATTTGTTTGTTTGCTTGTGTCTTTCCTGGTTAACTAATGATTAGCAGTAGAGTTTCTAACACACAACCTTCAACGAAAGGAATGACGTTTCACGATGTCACCACACAGAAGACGCCTAACCACTGAGCGGGCAGCAAACATCTAACTCACAGGCTCTCTGTATTCAAATAGTGTAGCTAAACTATGGAACCACATTTTGAGTTTTAAAAATTCTGTGTTCTATGTCCCACCCTGTTCCATACTAAAAAGTTCTGACAGACATTCATTGTTAAGAATTTTGTCAACAAATATCTTTAGTAAATAATACTTAATCATATTAATTCATCAAAAGAACTTTTCGTGGGTATGCAGAAAGAGCTATTAACCATGCCGTGAGCTTCCAACTTAACCTAGCTAGTAAGTGTTTAGTAGGAGTCCCCACATTTTATCTATTTTTTTATGTTGTGAAAGGTAGTGTTCCAAATTTTGGAGACATAAGTTTGTGAGGTATGTTGTGCCATGCTATAATTTTTGCTCTTAATGTAATATACAGGTAGTAAAAGGCGTAAAAGTGGCTGGTAGGAATAAGAAGGATACACTAACATACCCATTAGTTACTTCTATTTAATAAACTATTTTTTCTGCAAACTATATCTTTTACAGTCTAATAAGGCCCTAGAAACACTAGAGGGAGGCATAATAAAAGTTATCATGTTACTCATCTGTGATGTGTTATAGGTTCATAGGTTCATAGGTTCATACTAGGCTATCTGCCCTAGGGCATTTATAAGCCTAGCCAAAATGTATTTGGCTTTCGCCACCCATTTTAAATTTATTTTGCTATGCCCTTTTTCAAGGTTAGTATACTGTGCCTCAGTCTAGCAGTGACACAGAAGTGATACCCGGGGTAAACCTACGATCTCCCATCCACTCATCTAGATACCTCTTGAAGAGAGTCAATGAGGGACTCTGCCTAACCTGGACTGGGATTTTATTCCAGAGTGAAGGGAGCCTCTGGGTTATGAATCTGTCCCTCCAGCATGTCCTATTTATTTCAGTGCTGAGGTTCAAGTAGCACAATGGGCTTTGGATTTTCTGAGGAGCAGCCTGCCCTTTAATTCTGGGTTGGACATGGCGTTATACGACAGGCTCAGATCGCCTCTGAACAGGTGGTATGCCACTGAGTAGAGCTGGAGTTTCTTTAACCGCAGCATATGGCATCTGTTTGAGCCCTTTGATCTTCTTGGTGAGGTACTTTTGGGGTCTTTCCAGTTGCTGCAGGTGTCTGGTAAGGTACATCCCAAAAGGGCATTGTACTCAATTATGGGCCTGATGAGGGATGAGTAAAGAGGCACGATGACCTCCTGATCTAGATGTGAATCCCTTCATGATTAGGTGGGCTATATAAAATGTTTTTCTAACCACTTTGGCCGTGGTTGTCAAATGAGAGATTGCTATCAACTTGGGTCCCCAGGTCCCTAATTACTTCTTCTGTATTTAATGGATTACCACCTATGTGGTAATTTTTTGCCAAAGGGATGACTATACACTTTTGGCATTTAGCTTGAGGCCATGGCTCTGGCACCAGTTGTCTGTTTCTATGAGGCCTTTTGGAGGATGCGGTCAGCCACAGTCCTTCCGTGTTGGCCTGTACCTCTGAGAATATATATATAAACAAGAGAGGTCCCAGGACTGAGCCTTGTAACTGGTTTGGAGTCTGACATGGCTCCAGCAATTCTAACCATGTGGGTTCTGTCCTTGAGCCATGCAATCCATCTAGTGACATAGGGGTTTATATTTAAGCTGGTGAGCTTATCTATAATGCCCAAGTTGTATCAAGGCTTTTGCAAGGTCCAGGTAGGCTGTGTGACCACCTCTCTCCTCTGCAATGGCCTTTGTGACTGTTTCAAAGAAATCAACCAGGTTTAAGAGGCAGGATCTGGATCCAGTGTCTGTAGGTCCCCAATATCTTTATTTATGAGGTCCATGATGATCCTTTCCATAGCTTTGCAGACCAAGCTAGTCAGGCTTATGATCCGTTGAGGCACCACCTTTGTGGAGAGGGACCACTGTTGCTGTGGCGTACATATCCTGTAGTAAGGCTGAGATTGAACAGTAGTTTTATGTTTGGGTTTAGCTCTTCTTGGAGTTCATGTAGGATTTGGCCGGACACTGTCTGGTCCCATTGATGCTGTGTTTTGCTTTGGAGAGGGTGGCTCTTACCTCAGCATCTGAGATGTCAGGGGCAGCACTCTGCTGGGATAGATATTTGCCCTTTGGTGGGGAGGGGACGGCACTGAACCTGTCAGCTAGGATGTTGGCAATGTCTGTGGGTTGTATTTTTGTCATTTTGGACTAATTCTGAGCATATCTGGGAATTACCCCAGGTTCCTAACATAACTAAAGAAAGCCTTGTGATTATCCTTAGTGTCCTGTGCAATTTTTCTCTCGCTGGCCTTAGACAATTTTATGAGTCCCGTAGTTTTTGCTAATACTGATCAGTGATGCCTTCCATTTTTGGGATTTTGCTCTATCATTTAGTAGCTTCCTCCTTCTATTGTATATTTTGTTTATGACTGGGGTCTTGGGTCTTGGTTTTATTTGGGATCTGAGATCCATGCATTCCTGAAGGTGTTCATAGAATGCATTTCTAAAGGATTCTGTGGTCTGGGCTGAATTTGCTTTAGAGAAGTTTTTCACTGTGGTGAATATCCAGTGAGATTAGTTTATGGTCTGATCTTACCAGTGAGGATACACTTCTGGTCTGGAGCATAGAGTCCCCATGTTGGTGATGATCAGGTCAGTATGTTTTGTTGTTCCATAGCATTTGAGTTTATCTCTCACATGTGTTGGAATCTCAAGATTGAGATTGACAACTGACCTTGGACATGCTAGAATATATTGGAAAATCTTTATAATTGAAAAACACAAGGGGTGGGTGGGGAGTGAGGGTGTAGTGCTTTTAATTTTTAGTGCTGACTTATATAATTGCTTTAGTGAGAAAGTGCCAGGTAACTTAAGTGCAATGTGTACAAATGTGTTGTTACAGTCTTTTGAAATTACAAATGTATGAAACTGAGTAACATAGGTTCAGTGGTGTATACTAGTCTAACAACCACTAGGAAATTGAAAGCCTGTCCATGCAACCTAAATATGACCCACAAATTCAATTTATATTTGATTTATAGAGGTGATTTACTGACTGCCTTTGCCAATCAAGAGACATAGGAGCCGACCAGGGGTGAATTTCCGACTACCCATCCATGATTAAAAGTTGCACTTAAATAGGGACAGGGGATTTCTGCTTCACATGGATGAGCAGCCTGTTACATAGTCAAAAATAAGAAAAAGCAAGACAGCTTGGTAAGGACTTACAGAAAATGCATAATGAAGGCTGTGATGGAGAGAATACTGAAGGAAATGTCAGTTATCCAACTAGAATTTACTAGAGGAAAATAAAATGTCTTGGAGAGCCTTCTTTCAGAGAGTAGGAAAAGAGATTCAAATAATGATTCAAGAATGGGCATAATGAAACATTTGATAAAATCATGTGTAAAGTTTTTCTTCAAACAAAAGTTGTTCAACACACAGTTCATCAAAATTGCAAAAATGGCTGCCTATAAAAGAAAAAAAACATGAAATGCAGGAATTACTGCACTGATTTTTTCTACTTACTGTGTAGTGACTACAATACTGTCTTTATCTGGAAACTGTGAATGTTATTCATTGCTCATGGCCTGGATTCCAGCTGAAAAGGGTCCTTAGACCAGGTCATGCAATAAAAATAAGCTAATTTGGAAAATGAAGGGATGGTGTGGCCATCTGATCCCCACACTAATTTTTTGTAACTTTGGAGGAAATAACATTAAAAGTGTTACTTTTTTATTTTAATTTAATACAGTTTAGCAACATCTGAGAAGTAAACACATTTAGGCATTTGAAGTTCTGGGTAATGTTTATGGACTTGACATTCTGGGAATAAATCGATAACCTATATAGTTATGAGTACTTATATGAAGTGCGGGAGTTGTTCCTCTCAGAGATACCTGACAAAGAACTATTCTAATATGACGTTCTTGCTATACCCAAAAAAAAAAAAAAAAACAATGCTTAAAAAGTTATTATTGATTTGTGATGCATGCCAGTTTTGGGAAGAAGAATATGTAACTAGGGTTGCGAATGCAAAGACAGCATTTAGACTCATTAATGACAAGTATTTATAAAAAATGATATTTACTTTAAACTTCACAGCAAATCTGAAATGGTTGTCTTATCTGGGCAGTAGTTGTGGTTGTTTTTCTGTCGAGTCAATATCAGAATTTAAATCAGATGGCTTGCCTGTAAGAAGAGACTATTTTATTCTGAACTTCAGACTATACTGACCAGCACTCCTAAGATGGAATAAGAGCCAGCATAAAGGCCTTTGCTATATAAGAGACACTACTGCAGATCCTATTGAACATTTGTGATCTACTCTTATAGATTAACCTTTCATCAGTGTAATTGCTTGTTGCTTGTGAGAGAAGTGGTAAATGCAAGTGAATCTTGTCCATTTCTAGACTGGGCTAGTTTCTGAGAACTTTTCTCTGATTGAGTAGTTTATTGCATTTTGGCAGGGGCTTTTAGAGTTTAAATTCTGGATTATTGCACCAACCAGCATGCTATTGTGCTTTGGTAGTGACTCATGTAGCCCTCTGGAGGACACTGCAAGCATTAACAAACCTCTAACACACAGACATTCTCCACCATTTTTCTGACCACAACCATCATTTTCTTCAGCTGTGTGCACTAAGTTAAGATTATCTCTTGTGAACACAGTTCATCCTTTGTCTGTGCACTGTATGGTGGGTATTTTAGGTCAGGTCTATTTTATGTGATGGCATAATAGTCTTTGTGGCACATTTACTTTGTGCAGTTGTGTGTGTGCAGAGTTTGGCTGAGCTCTAGCATAAATGACAATGCAGTTCATATGGAAGGACTATCATTATTTTGTGCAGGTAAAATACAGTCTCTCTGTGGGAAAGCAAAGGGGGCGGTGTGTATATCAACATCAATAACAATTGGTGCACCAGCTGTGAGGTGGTAAAAATGGGGTTACTCCCACCCATCGAAATTACATTTAACTGAATCTCACTTACCCAATCTCAGTTCTTTGAAATTTCAGTAATTCGAAAGCATGGAGTGCTGAAATCCTTTCCCTGTGAAAGGAACCACTTGGTCACTATGAGAAAAAACCTACACGGCCCAAAACTAAACCCACCAAAGTGGGGGGCTTCACCCCACACACCCCCATGTCCCTCCCTACTTAAATATTACAACTCTGAGATTGCATTACATTGAAGAAAGGGCAAAATTCACCATGGTGGACAAGTGGTTCCTTTCACAGGGAAAGGATTTTGTCAGTCTGTGCTTTTCGGTTACTGAAGTTTTGAAGAAATGAGATCGGGTAAGTGAGATTTGGTTAAATGTAATTTTGATAGGTCAAAGTAGACCTGGTAAAAGCACACTGCTCTGTGGACCTAGAGTTTATAACCACAATCATAATAGGCTGAATGCACAATTTAAGTTCATGGACCTAGAGTTTATGTCACTGAAATACAGACCCTTCTACCTACCAAGGGAATTTAACAGTGTCAGCATAACAGCAGTACACATATCTCCCAGTGCCAACACAAACAAAGCACTAGTTAAACTATATCAGTCTATGAATGATTTACAAAATCAAAATCCTGACAGAGTACATATAATAGCAGGTGACTTCAATCAGGCAAACCTGAAAACAGTCCTAATGCAGTACTTCCATGATGTAGACTTTGCAACCAGAGGAGAGAATACACTGGAGAAGGTCTATACAAATATTAAGCTAGCATTTAAGGCAGTACTTCACCCCCACTTGGGTAACTCAGATCACCTTGCCATTATGCTGCTGCCATCATACAGACCACTGCTGACCAGGGGGAAACCATCAGTGAAGCAAGAGAGAGTATGGCTGGAGGGAGCAGTCTCAGCCCTACAAGACTGTTTTGGGAGTATGGACTGGAACATCTTCAAGGAGGCGGTCACAGTAAACCAACAATTCAAGCTAGAGGAGTACACTGAATCAGTGATGGGTTACATCTCAAAATGTGGTGACAATGTGACAGTCACCAAAAGCATCATCACAAGAGCCAACCAGAAACCCTGGCTAACAAGTGAAGTGTACAAGCTCCTGAAAGCAAGGAATGTGGCATTCAAGTCTGGTGATAAAGATGCTTTCAGATTGGCCAGAACTCAATTAAACAAAGGGGTTATGGGGTCCAAATGCAAATATGGTCAAAAGATCATGAGACAATTCTCTGAACAAAAGGGCCCCAGGCACCTGTGGCAGGGCATCCAGTCTATAACAGATTACAGATTCCTGTCTTCACAGTGTGATGATGATACAGAATTCCTAAACAAGCTCAACATCTACTTCAATAAGTTTGAGGAAGGGAACAAGATAGCAGCAGAGAAAATCACCAACAACCAGAGCGAGGAAAAGCTCAGCCTCAACCCTGCTGATGTCAGAAGGACTCTACGAAGAGTTAACCCCAATAAAGCAGCTGGACCTGGTAACATTCTTGGAAGAGTGCTCCAGAGACTGTGTGGACCAACTAACAAATGTATTCACAGACATCTTCAACAACTCACTGAGTCAAGCCATCGTGCCCAAATGTTTCAAGTACACAAACATTATACCACTGCCAAAGAAGTCACCACCTGCTAGCCTAAATGTCTGTCATCCCATAGCTCTCACCTCCACTGTGATGAAATGCTTTGAGAGACTGGTCAAAGATGTAATAACATCCAAACAACCTGCAGACTTCAATCTACTCCAGTTTGCATATAGATCCAATCACTACACAGGAGATGCTGTTTCTTTGGCACTTCACTTATTGCTGGAACACCTGAACAAGAATAGCTATGTGAGGCTACTTTTCATTGACTTCAGTTCAGCTTTCTATACAGTCATCACACAAAATCTGATCAGAAATCTGGTTCAACTGGGCATCAGCACTCCACTATGCAACTGGATTCTGGACTTTCTTATAGATATACCCCAAAAAGTGTGCATAGGCAAGAATACATTGGAGAGCATAACCCTGAACACTGGAATCCCACAGGATGTGTCCTAAGCCCCCTGCTTTTCACCATACTAACCCACAACTGTACTGCCAAGCACAGCTCAAACCATATCATCAAATCTGCAGATGATATGACAGTTGTGGGCCTCATCAGGAATGATGACGAGACAGCCTACAAAGAGGAGATGAATCAGTTCATAAGTTAGTGTTATAACAATAATCTTTTACTAAATGTCAACAAGACCAAAGAAATAATTGTGGAGTACAGGAAGAGCAACAGAGAGCACTTTCCACTCATAATCAATGAAGAAACAGTTGATAGAGTAAAAAGCACAACAATTCTGGGGGTGCACATTGCAGAAGACTTGACATGGTTAGCCAACACAAATACCATCATTAAGAAGGAGCACCAAATGGCTTCACTTCTTGCCAAGGCTGAGGAGAGCAAACCTACTATCAACGGCTCTCACAATCTTCTAGAGGGGCACCATTGAAAGTATACTGACACAGCTTTACAGTATGGTATGGAAGCTACTCTGCTTCTGAGCACCAGTCCCTCTAGAGGGTAGTGAAAATGGCTGAGAGGATTATCAGGAACTCTTTTCCTTTCATACAAGACCTGCACATATCCAGATGTCTCAGCAGGGCAAGAAAAATAACCAGGGATAGCGCTCATTCTGCTTACAAGCTGTTCTCATATTTAACATCAGGAAGGAGCTTTTGATGCATACGCTGCAAAACCACGAGATTCAGAAACTGCTTCTTTCCACCAGCCACCAGGTTACTGAACTCTGGGTACAGAAACCTTCAAACTGGACATTAAGGCAGTAATCCAACAGTATTGAAAAGAGTCGACAGTGCAAAATGTAACAAGGTCTTACCCGCACCCGGACAGTAAAGTCAGCAATGATCAAACTGAACTGTCTTACTGTGCAATATAAATGTAGGACTTAAATCAATCGCTTAAGTGCAATTTTTCCAGTGAAAATAAGCTAATAACCTAGTAATGAATGAAAATCTGTTAAATCAGTGCAATAATGCATGTATTTATTATTCTTGTGTTTGTTGTCTGTGTCAATAGAATTTTGTTTATTATTGTCATGTTAGATGTAGCCTATGCATTGTATGCACACTGAGTCCAAAGAAACATAATTTCACTCAGTTCGCTCTTGTGTGAATCAAAGTGACAATAAAGTTTACTTTGACTTTTGACTATAATTTTGCTTATGTCTGTTATTTCTTTCCTCATAATACTGTGTGTGGCATCACCTATGTTCTCAGTTTAGAGCTTTTCTGACTGTTTATTGCAATATACCACCAACCATGGTGTAACTATTGCAGTATACCACCAACCATGGTCTAACTATTGCAATATACCACCAACCATGGGGTAACGTTTGCAATATACAACAAACCATGGTGTAACAATTGCAATATACAACAAACCATGGTGTAACTATTGCAATATACCACCAACTATGGTGTAACTATTGCAATATACCACCAACCATGGTGTAACTATTGCAATATACCACCAACCATGGTGGAACTATAGCAGTATTCCACCAACTATGGTGTAAGTCCCACATCTACGTCTGTATTGATAATATTCATTGTCCTCCTTTAATCAGCCCTCATTAGGCTGGTCATTGAATGTAATGCCCCCTTTGGCATGTCCAGACACATGCAACAACTTGAATGCCCACAGAGGTACCCTACTAAAAGGATAAAAGGCCTAAATAACATGTCCTACAGGGTCAGACTCAAAGCCCTGTCACTATATCTAGTATTCTATATATTGCTAAGAGGTGATCTATATCTGGCATACAAGGCCTCCTCTGACCTATTATGATTATGATTATCCTATTATGATGGATTTACTGCACATCAGCAAGTCAAATAGCATCAGATATAATCAGTCTAGAGATCTAAACCACTTCTGCAACATCAACAGAACATTTTGGAGGGACAGTTATATCTCCTAGAGGATTCCACTGCTGTGGAACAGACTCCCCATCCACATAAAACAAAGTTCATCCATGTCCATATTCAAGTGCAACTTAAGTTTATGGATGGGAAACAGAAAATTTACCTGAGGGCTACTAATGGACTGACGCAGCTCCTATATTTTTATTTTATTATTTGTTGACCAGGAAGTCCAACTAGGACAGAACTTATTTTCAATAGAGGCCTGGAGAGCAATGGTCCAAACACATGTCTTTTGAATGTGGGAGGAAACCCATGCAAATGTAGGGAGGAAATGCAGACTCCACACAGAAGGTACCCCAACCGAGAATCGATCTGGAGAACCTCTTGCTGTGAGGTGACAATTTTAACCACTGCATGACTGCACCACCTATATATATGGTCTGATCACATTTATTCCCATTAGGGATAATGAATAATTATCTACCATGTGATGGGTAAGGCCATTCTATAATCAAATGGGATAGATTATTTCTAGCACAAAAAGGGAAACTGGCTATGCTTAACGTGGCCTGCAAAGACAGCTAGTCTAGTGCTTGCCTAAGAACCTATAATACACTGCAACTGCACAGCCATTTGCTATGTGCCCACACAAAGCCACATTTATCACCTTCCCTTCATCCCTCAAGGACGTTATATGTGCTTTGTTCCTCTGTAGACCACTATGTTATTTCATCAAAAGAACCACACATAATTTTGCCATAAATCACTGTGGATGTAGAATGTCTAACCTCTTTACATGTGGATATTATCCTAAGCTTATATCAACATATGTTTGCTACTCTTAGAGTTAGTGTGCAACTGCTCTAATCTTATATCAGTGTGTCTTTGCCACTGTTACATTTAGTATATGTGGCTACGGCCAGTAATCACCCCTTATTGGGCAAGTTCACTTCTGCCATCTTTCATTTACTAAACTACACCACTTTTTACTTACCTTCTTACTGTAAGCTTCAAACTAACACCAATACAACTGTCCTAAGCTTACTGTAGCATATATTTGTCCCTGTTATAAGTAGTGTGTGTGTGGGTATGTGTTGTTATTGTCAGATTTGGTACACTCCTTGCATACGCGTTCTCTCCCCTCTTCTTTAATCACTAAACTACTCATCTTACTACTTACATTATTTCTACACACTTTATTCTAGCAACTTCCACCATGGAACCTTAGCTCTATAGCCTGCTTTAGCCAGGCTGTTGGCACTTGGCATTTTGCCTATTTTTATGGTGTGAGAGGCAGTGCCCCACATTTTGGAGACATAAGTTTGTGAGGTATGTTGTGCCATGCTCTATTTTGTACTCTTAATGTAATATACAGGTAGTAAAGGCATAAATGTGCTGGTAGGAATGAGAAAGATACACTGACATATTGATTACTTACTTTGGTTTAATAAACTACTTTTTGAAAAATATATCTTTTGCTTTGAAATAAGGCCCTAGAAACACAAGAGGGTGCATAATAAAAGTTATCATGTTAACTCATCTGTGCTGTTCATACTCTTATAACAAATGTTGTGTTGTTACAGTCTTTTCAAATTACAAACATGTGAAACTGAATAACAAAAGTTCATTGGTATATACTAGGCTAATGACCACTAGGACCCTGAAAAGTCTTTGTATGCAACCTAAATGTGACTCACAAATTTGATTTATATTTTATTTATATGGGTGATTTACTGACTGCTTCTGCCCATCAGAGACATAGGAGGAGAGGTCAATTTCTGACTACCATCCATTGGTGAAAGTTACGCTTAAATAGGGATGGGGATCTCTGATTCACATGAGTGGGTAGCCTGTTATATAGTCAAAAAGTAAGAAAAAAGCAAGACAGCATGGTAAAGCACCTGCAGAAAACAGATACAAAGGCCTTGATGGAGGCAATACTGAAGGGAATATCAGTCTTCTGACCAGTGGCTTGCTATTGGACTGCAGCCCGCCAAGCTGTACAATCCAGAAAGAAGGCATCAGTCTACATGTGTGTGTGTGTGTGTGTGTGTGTGTGTGTGTGTGTGTGTGTGTGTGTGTGTGTGTGTGTGTGTGTGTGTATGAAATGCCTCAGTTAACTAAAACTGGTGGCTAGAGGATAACTCAGGCTCAAACCCTGAACCTTTGGTGGAGGTAGCAACAGCCCAAATTCCCTACTCCCAACACTTATGAAAAGTGTTCAGATTTTTGCCTCATATTTTTGTTCTCTTCTGTTCCTCATAAAATCTGTGGTTTTCTAGATTTTGTATTCACTAAATTATGACAGACATTTGAATTTCAGACTTCATATTCTTCAGAAAGTACATGGTAACACAAAACATTTTATTCTAGCAATTTTCTAAATTTATAAGATCAATATCTGAAATGTGTCCCTATTTTTGGGGTTGTATTCCCCCATTACTGGCTTTCTCCAGGTTTTATCTGATAAGAGGTTGAGAGCTATGGTGAGAACTAAATTCACTAAATGATAGCCATTTAAGTTTCAGTCTTCCTGTCTTTCAAGGAACAGCTGAGTTGGCATAGTGGTATATTGCTCTGATGTGCAGGGTCCTGGGTTGAAGACCTGGCAGTAAAATGCATGGTGGTAGCACAGCATTTTATTCTAGCAACTTTCCAAGATTATAAAAGCAATGTTTAAAATGTGTCCCTGGTTTTGGGACTTTTGTCCTCCCCCCCATACATTTTGGCTTTTTCCAGATTTCTTGTGTTCATGTGCTGGAAAGTTGAGAGATACAGTTGAGTGTCAAGTGGATTTTACATGGAGCTAAGAGCTTCAGGGGAAGAGAAGTTTAATGCTGCTTATAATAAGTCTGCTTGCATTGTTAATAGCACAACAGGTAGTATACCTGCTTTTGATGCAGAAGGCTGTGGGTTCTACTCCCACAGTGTGTAGATGCATTGCTGACAGTGCACTGTGCTGTACTTTTAAAGGGGTGGATGCTGCAGTCCTGAGACTCCAAAAGGCCTGGAATAGCTGCAGAAAACAGACCAAGTATAGCAAATGTACCTGACACAATTTCTTTTCTTTGCGCTTGTATCCAAGTGGTGTAAACCTTATATCCAAACACCAACGACTCTGTATTGCTTTGAAGTAAAAACAAATGTTTATTAAGCGATACCAACTTCAATATTTTTGGTTAATTAAGACAACACAAATAAAACGCTTTTCATTTCCAAAGGTTTGAAAACTTTTTCAAATTGTTTGTACTCCGCCCCTTTCCTTCTATTTATACTGATCATGACATCACTTCTCCTTAAAGGTATAAAACACCTTAAATACAATGTACTTCTACAATGTCAAAATTATTCTTTGTTGTGCAGCATGGTCAAGTAAAAGTAAATAAAATAAAACTTTTTCTATCCATCTTTAAATCGTTGTTCATAAAACACTTTTTAAACAAATAAAAACTTTGCTTTACAATCTCAAAGCTTAATGCAGTATATGTGTTCTATATTGTTAGTGTGCTCTACACTAGTTATATTTATACCAGCACATACCTATTAGAACACTAATATAAACAGTCCAAGTAAATTTACATTTCTTATTTAAGAATCTTTGCTTATTCCTGTCCTGTTATGTTCAGGGCATTGCAACATACATAATCTTTCTATTAGAATTATTTTGTGTATTTTTACCACCCTGATTAGTTACTAAAACAGCTATATGTAGACTTCATTTTAATGTTATAAATGCTACAACTATGCAATAACAGAATTGTGCAAATCTATGTTTTTGTTGTTCTTCATATCAGCTTTGTTCTAAATTGGCTAAATACATCTTGTCTACTGATGTCAAAGTTGTGGAAGTCAGAAACTATTTAAGACAATGTCTATAAGAAAATTCTTGTAATGTAAATAAGTACAATAAATGTTAACTATGTTATATATGATCTAATATAGTCTCATTAATCAATAGTCAATAGTCCTTGAGACTCTAATGTATGTTTCACTATTCAACAGTTCTTTCATCCTCTGTTTGTAATTTTCTTTTTCCATAATAACTAACCCCCCTCCCTTGTCGGGTTTCATAAATCTAAGGGGTAGCTTAAGTATGGAATTTAATGCATGTTTTTCTAATTCAGAAATGTTTCTTTGATTTTTATGTTTGTTAATAGTTCAGGTCTAGTGTAGTATTATTTTTAGTACACAACCTTGAGATTTGAGATTTGAGGATATCATATAGGTATACCCATTATTGAATGATGTTATAATGTTATTTGTACGATGAAGTCAGAAAGTGACTATACGTTTGTTGGGCAGTTATGTGCTTCCAATTGATGCATAAAGTTTTCTATCAACAAATAGGTATATTTATGTGTGTATAGTTGTTTATGAGGCTATATTAGATCATATATAACATAGTTAACATTTATTGTACTTATTTACATTACAAGAGTTTTCTTATAGACATTGTCTTAAATAGTTTCTGACTTCCACAATTTTGACATCCATAGACGAGATGTATTTAACCAATTTATAACAAAGTTGATACGAAGAACAACAAAAACATAGATTTGCACAATTCTGTTATTGCATGGTTGTAGCATTTATAACATTAAAATGAAGTCTACATATAGCTGTTTTAGTAACTAACCAGGGTGGTAAAAATACACAAAATAATTCTAATAGAAAAGATTATGTATGTTGCAATGCCCTGAACATAACAGGACAGAAATAAGCAAAGATTCTTAAATAAGAAATGTAAATTTACTTGGACTGTTTTATATTAGCGTTCTAATAGGTATGGCTGGTATAAATATAACTAGTGTAGAGCACACTAATAATATAGAACACATACACTGCATTAAGCTTTGAGATTGTAAAGCAAAGTTTTTATTTGTTTAAAACGTGTTTTATGAATGATGATTTAAAGATGGATAGAAATAGTTTTATTTTATTTAATTTTACTTGACCATGCTGCACAACAAAGAATACTTTTGACATTGTAGAAGTACATTGGATTTAAGGTGTTTTATACCTTTAAGGAGAAGTGATGTCATGATCAGTATAAATAGAAGGAAAGGGGTGGAGTACAAACCATTTGAAAAAGTTTTCAAACCTTTGGAAGTGAAAAGCGTTTTATTTGTGTTGTTTTAATTAACCAAAAATATTGAAGTTGGTATCGCTTAATAAATATTTTTTACTTCAAAGCAATACAGAGTCACTGGTGTTTGGATATAAGGTTTACACCACTTGGATACAAGTGCAAAGAAAGGAAATTGTGTCAGGTACATTTGCTATACTTGGTCTGTTTTTCTGCAGCTATTCCAGGCCATTTGGTTTCTACAGTTATTGAGTTTGGCAGTCCTGAGAATGTCCTGTTTGGCGGAGATACCTAGTAACTATGAACCTGTTATCAGTTTGCCGTCCATTCCCTATTGCAATATTACTAGCTTATCATTTTTTAATGTAACATGGGCAATCTATTCCTCAAGGGCAGCAATCACTTTATTTGTAGTTGAAACAATGAAATATAAAGTTGTTTGTTAGCAGCAACCTCTTCATTAGTTACAGATCTCTTTAATGTGGAATTATTTAGATGAATTTTACTTCTGCAGAGATTGTCCATATTTACTGATACTGGTGGATTGTAGAGATTTAAGTAGACTTTTATAATGGAAATGTTCTGAATTGGGCAGTTTTGTCATTGTTGGTGCATGCATTTTGTTTCATTGTTTACGGGAAAATGTTCAAAACAGTAAATTTAAAATGCCCTCTAACAACTGTACTGTGTTATACAAGGAATATAATTTAATACAATCAGGAAGGTGTATCAAAGAACACATGTATGTTTCGTGTGCAAGAGGCCTATGATTTGAAAACAGACCAAAGCTAATCTTTATCTGCCACTAGCCAGATGTATTTTCTTTGAATGCGGGTTTCAATGTCATTTCAATGAATGTAAGTTTCAAGAGCAGAGACGTTTTAATGCTAAGTCTATTTTCATTGTGGGACTGCATTGCTTTGTTTACCAGATGTCTATTAGTGTTTGTGCTGTAAAATGTAAAATAAAACGTTTAAATGAAATCCAAATCATTGTAGAAATAAAGCAGTATGCACATTACAGTGTTTATGGTAAATGGGGTGAAATAGCCATGTAATGGGACATTGGAATGGCTGCAGGGGGAGGCCCCATTCGACCATGATTTTGTGAGGGGGAAGGGTGGCATATGCAAAGACAGCCCTGGCTGAACTATACCTCTCTACTGTCCAGATTTACGCAGAATGAATAGAGTTTTGCTTCTTAATTTTGGTTTGTTCCTCATAAAATTTGTAGTTTTCTGGCAAATCATTTAGGAATGAAGTCACTAAATAATGACAGGCATTGAGTTTCAAACTTCATACCCTTCAGAAAAATGCATGATAAAGCAAGGCCTGTTATTCTAGCAACTGTCTAAGCTTATACAAGAACAATTTTTAGTACTGTCTGTATGTTCCACCAATATATTTGGCCTTGTCCAGATTTCCTGCGTTAAGAGGTTGAGAGGTATGTGTAAATAAATCACTTTATAGAAAACTCTCAACTGTCCCCAACTTTGGCTCAAAATGTTGCTCCCTTTTAATAATCCCTCCACAAAATGGCAATTTTGGAAAAAATTGTGGAGGGTTTACAATTAATAAATAATTGCAATGATAAGAGTTATAGAGTAGTTTTATTTCAGAAATGCATGTAGATTCTCTTATTTGTCAGGTGCTCAACTTAGCAGTACTAACATTAAAAAAGTGTTCCTTCTTTGACAGGTTCCCGGCTGTATTGTGTGGCTATTTTATATTTTTGGATCACATCTTTGGTCCGTTTTTCATAAAATTATGGTTTTCTGGAAAATTATTGGCACATCATTAAAGATTCATAGGTTCATAGGTTCATAGGTTCATACTAGGCTATCTGCCCGAGGGCATTTACAAGCCTAGCCCATCGTTTTGTGGCTTACGCCACCCCTTTAGTATGGGGAACTATACCCATTATTTTGCTGTGCCTCTGTCGAGCAGTGACACTGAGGTAATCCCTGGGGTATATCTGCGATCTCCCATCCATTGGTCAAGATTTCTCTTGAACAAGGCCAGCGAGGTGCTCTGCCTCACATGTACCGGGATTTTGTTCCACAGCATAGGGAGTCTTTGGGTGATGAATCTATCCCTCCAGCACGTCCTATTAATAGTCGTGTCGAGGTTTAAGTCTCCCGCCCTTGTGGCTCTGATGGATCTAGATTTTTTGAGGTGAAGCATATTCATCAAATCTGGGTTTGACATGGCCTTGTATGTTAGGCAAAGGTCACCTCTGAGCAAGCGGTAAGCGACTGAATAGAGCTGGAGTTCTTTCAGTCGGGCAGCATAGGACAGATGTTTGAGACCCTCTATCCTTTTGGTGAGGAACTTTTGTGGCCTCTCCAGCTGCTGCAAGTGTCGGGTCAGATACATTCCGAATGGGGCATTGTACTCAATCATTGGTCTGATGAGTGATGAGTAAAGGAGACTATGACCTCCTTGATCTAGATGAGAATCCCTTCATGATAAGGTGGGCAATGTAGAAGGTCTTCCTGACTACTTTAGCTACATGGGTGTCGAATGACAGACTACTATCAACCTGGGTCCCCAGGTCCCTGATAACTTCTTCTGTGCTCAGTGGATTGCCACCTATTTGGTAGCTAGGGGTAACCTTGTTTTTCCCGAAGGGTATGACTATGCACTCTTTTGGCATTTAACTTTAGGCCGTGGCTCTGGCACCAGTTATCCATTTCTGTGAGACCCTTCTGAAGGATATCTGTGTCAGATGTGTTTTCTACTATGGCGCCCAGTTTGCAGTCATCTGCAAACTTTGTCAGCCATAACCCTCCTGTGTTTGCTTGTACTTAAAGTAGATGCCAAACAAGAGTGGGCCCAGGACTGAGCCCTGTGGGACACCACTTGTGACAGGCTTTGAGTCTGACATGGCGCCAGCAACTCTGACCCTGTGGGTTCTGTCACTCAGCCAGTTTGCAACCCATCTTGTGATGTATGGGTTAACATTTAAGCTGATGAGTTTTCAATGATACCGAGTGGGGTATTGTATCAAGGCCTTAGCCAGATCGAGGTAGGCTGTATGGACTGCCTTTCCCTCATCAATGGCTTTGGTGACTGTTTGAAAAAGTCAACCAAGTTTAAAAGGCATGATCTGCCTTTGACAAAGCCAAACTGGGTTGGATCCAAAGTCTGCAAATTCCCTATGTCTTTATTTATGAGGTCCATTATGATCCTCTCCATGGCTTTGCAGATAAGGCTTGTCAAGCTAATGGGCGGTAATTTCCAGGGTCGGTGGAGGCACCACCTTTGTGAAGTGGGACCACAGTTGCAGTGCGCCACTCCTGATGCGTATCCAGAGGTAAGACTTTGATTAAACAGCTGTCCTAGCTGTGGGTTTAATTCCTCATTGAGTTAAGTGGAGCACACAGCCGGGGACACCATCAGGTCCCATGGATGCTGTGTTTTTGCTGGAGAGAGCAGTTCTCACTTGGGCGCTGGAGATGTTTGGGGGCTGCAATCGTTTGGTATAGATATCTCTCCTTTTGGGGGAGGGGAGAAGTTTGCACTGAACCTGTCAGCCAGTATGTTGGCAATGTCTGTAGGATCAGTAATCTTCACATCATTTTGAACTAGTTCTGAGCATATCTGGGAGTTTCCTCCTAGGTTTCTAACATAGCTAAAGAAGGCCTTATGATTGTCTTTTGAGTCTTTAGCTATTTTCTCTCGAAATTTGCTTTGGATGATTTTATGAGAGCTCTTAGTTTTTACTTATAGTGATCAAGGGTGTCTTACCTTTTAAGGATTTTGCTCTATCTTGTAGTAGCTTCCTCCTTTTGTTGTAGAGTTTGTTTATGGCTGGGGTCCACCAGACTGGACGCTTGCCTTTGGTACAAAGAGTCTTTGTTTTGCTTGGGATTGCCTTATCCATGCAGTCCTGCAGGTGCTGGTAGAAGGCATTAGTAAGTGATTCAGCGGCTTGAGTACTGTTTTCCGCGTTGGGGCCTTAAAGGAGACCACACTAGTCTTTAGAAGTGTGAAGTCGGCTTTTGAGAAGTTCTTTACTGTGGTCTTTTTATTTCAGGTGGGGTGGGATGAGGACCTCCAGCGAGATTAGTTGTGATCTGATCTCACCAGTGAGGGTATACTTCGGTGTTGAACATTGTGCTCCCATGTTCGTGATGATGAGATCAAGTATGTTATCTCCTCTTGTGGGGATGGTGACTAGTTGTTCCATGGCATTTGAGTTTATGAATTCCAGGAACTTTTGGGCTAGGGTGTTTGGGCTTGAGTAGTGTTCCCAGTCTATATTAGGGTAATTGAAGTCACCTAGTATGATGGTGTTTGGTGATACATTTATCCCCTCTAGTGTTTTCAGGAAGGCCATGAAGTTAGAATTTGAGTTTCAGATTCCATACCCTTCAGAAAATTCATACTAATGCAAGACCTACTATTTTATTATCTTTCTAAGTTTATAAGAGCAATATTTTAAAATTGTCCTTATTTTTGGGCCTTTGTCTAGATTTCTTCTTCTGAGGTTGAGAGGTATGGCAAATGTGTCAGGGTCATCACCATCAGGAAGAGACATTTCAAACTGTGACATACTTGTTGCACCCCACTTCCCCATGTAGTGACTCTGGATGTGTCTAAGCAAGGCAAGGAGCAGTTATGCAGTGTAAGTGTGCAGAGTATCCTCCCATCCAAGGTAGACACAAGTACTACAGTGACATTTCATCTGTCCTTGATTTTGCAGAATTTTCTGTTTTTCTGTCATATTTATATACTGTTGATGTATGCTTCTTATTATTCAGAAAATGCATGTTGTTGCAGTGCCTGTTGCTCTGTGTTTAAGTAACTGTGCTTTAATGACCATTGGGTAATCTTGGCTGAGATTGTAAGATGCACGTAAGCTTTAATAAGCATACTGTTAAAGAATTACCAACATTGAAAGCCTTTTTGTTGTTGCCATGCAGAGAATATTTACATAACTATATTACATATAAGCCTTGGGTATTGAAATGCATATGAAAGTATTTGTAATAAAGGACAGGATTACAGTATTTTCAGAAGCTCACTACATTTGTTGGAGACTTGCAGTTATCTTTGCAGGCTTTACCAGTAAACTAAACAGAATGCCAATCATGTGTGGTCCATAACCCGAGGAGTAATCCTTTAAGCAATTTATCTTGAGCTTGTTTCTTGTTTGGTGTTCATTTTTTTTACTTTGATGATGTTTTCCCCATGAAACAAGTAGATAGTTGTTGTCAGGCAGCAGGTCTTTTTTGGATAAGAAATATTTTTACAAGTGGGAGTATCACAGAGATTGCTACTTTCAGTATGTTACTTGGTACTTTTATAAAGTTGAATATAAATTATTATTAGAACTACAGTGCAAGGAGAAGTGGTTTGAGTTGAGTGCTGCTTGTTTTTTATATTTGATTTTGACTGGCATTCCAGTAATGTATTTAAAAAGTAATTTATTTTTTCATGCCTCACAACCTTTGTGTTTCCATCTAGATATTAAGTAAGCTGTCATGTAGCCAATGCACTGAAATATTTTTTTCTTCTACACTACATTTTGTCTTGATTGGATTCTCATTGGCACCCAGGGCAGCGTATTTAATTAAAGACCCAGTTTTTGTGGTTTTGAGCATAGCTCCACCCCTTTCTAGTTGGTCAAACCCCTTCCCATTGGCCGCACCCATTCAACTGTCTCCTGCAGCTCCCCTTTGATTTGAAGTCACCAGCCACCACTGCTTCTGGCTAGAATTTACTAGAGGAAAATAAAATAACTCGGAGAGCCTTCTTTCAGACAGTAGATTCAAACAATGATTTAAAAATGGGCATAATTAAAAAGGTGGCACAATCATGTAAGAAAGTTTTTCTTCAAACAAAAGTTGTTCAACTCACAATTCCTCAAAATTGCAAAATGTCTGCCTATAAAAGAAAAAAAAACATGAAATGCAGGAATTAATGTGCTGTTTTATTCTATGTACTGTGTAGTGAATGCAATAATGTCTGTATCTGGAAACTCTGCAAATGTTATTAGTTGCTGGTAGCCTGGATTACTGCTGAAGATGTTTCTAAGACCAGACCATGCAATAAAAGTAAACTAATTTGGAGAATGGAGGGAATGGCATACCCATCTAAACCTTGCACTAAGTCTTTGTAACTTTCTTGGAGGAAATAATATTGAAAATGTTACTTTTTGATCTTATTTTCATAAAACTTAGCAGCATCTGAGAAGTAAACCAAAAGTTATAGAAATCATTTAGGCATTTGAAATTCCAGGTAATGTGTGTGGGTTTGATATTCTCAGAATAAACAGATAACCTGTATAGTTAGGAGTACTTGTATCAGGTGCAGGAGCTGTTCCTTTCATTGATACCTGATAAAGAACTATTCTAATATGATGTTCTTCCTATACTGTAAAAGAAAAAAAAAAAAACAATGATTAATAAAGCATTAATAACTTGTGACTCATGCCTGTTTTGGGAAGAAGAATATGTAAGATGGGGGGTCCCTATCAGATTACCGAAGTTTCAAAATTTTGAACATCATAATAGCGAGACCATATGATTGAAGTTTTTAAATTCTGAAATTAAAATAAAAAAAAAAACAAAACAATTTTTTTATGTTTCTGCAGGGGGGGGGTGCCCTGTGCCCCCACACCCCCTGCTAATTAAATATACCAACTCTGAGATCACACTACAGTGAGAAAAATTGTCAATTTTCCATTCCATGCTGTACAGCAATCTCCATTCAAAACATTCAAAGATCCAACATTTCAATCATATGGTCTCGGCCCTGTGATGTTTGAAGTTTTGAAATGTCAGTAATCCTATAGGGACCCAAGTAGGGTTGTGAATGCAAAGACAGCATTTATACTCATAGGTTCATAGGTTCATAGGTTCATACTAGGCTATCTGCCCGAGGGCATTTATAAGCCTAGCCCATTGTTTTGTGGCTTACGCCACCCCTTTAGTATGGGGAACTATACCCATTATTTTGCTGTGCCTCTGTCGAGCAGTGACACTGAGGTAATTCCTGGGGTATATCTGCGATCTCCCATCCATTGGTCAAGATTTCTCTTGAACAAGGCCAGCGAGGTGCTCTGCCTCACATGTACCGGGATTTTGTTCCACAGCATAGGGAGTCTTTGGGTGATGAATCTATCTCCAGCACGTCCTATTAATAGCCGTGTCGAGGTTAAAGTCTCCGCCCTTGTGGCTCTGATGGATCTAGATTTTTGAGGTGAAGCATATTCATCAAATCTGGGTTTGACATGGCCTTGTATGTTAGGCAAAGGTCACCTCTGAGCAAGCGGTGGCGACTGAATAGAGCTGGAGTTCTTTCAGTCGGGCAGCATAGGACAGATTTTTGAGACCCTTTATCCTTTTGGTGAGGAACTTTGTGGCCTCTCCAGCTGCTGCAAGTGTCGGGTCAAATACATTCCGAATGGGGCATTGTACTCAATCATTGGTCTGATGAGTGATGAGTAAAGGAGACTATGACCTCCCTTGATCTAGATGAGAATCCTTCATGATAAGGTGGGCAATGTAGAAGGACTTCCTAACTACTTTAGCTACATGGGTGTCGAATGACAGACTACTATCAACCTGGGTCCCCAGGTCCCTGATAACTTCTTCTGTGCTCAGTGGATTGCCACCTATTTGGTAGCTAGGGGTAACCTTGTTTTTCCCGAAGGGTATGACTATGCATTTTTGGCATTTAACTTTAGGCCGTGGCTCTGGCACCAGTTATCCGTTTCTGTGAGACCCTTCTGAAGGATATCTGTGTCAGATGTGTTTTCTACTATGGCGCCCAGTTTGCAGTCATCTGCAAACTTTGTCATCATAACCCTCCTGTGTTTGCTTGTACTTCGAAAAGTAGATGCCAAACAAGAGTGGGCCCAGGACTGAGCCCTGTGGGACACCACTTGTGACAGGCTTTGAGTCTGACATGGCGCCAGCAACTCTGACCCTGTGGGTTCTGTCACTCAGCCAGTTTGCAACCCATCTTGTGATGTATGGGTTAACATTTAAGCTGATGAGTTTTTCAATGATACCCAAGTGGGGTATTGTATCGAAGGCCTTAGCCAGATCGAGGTAGGCTGTATGGACTGCCTTTCCCTCATCAATGGCTTTGGTGACTGTTTCGGAAAAGTCAACCAAGTTTAAAAGGCATGATCTGCCTTTGACAAAGCCAAACTGGGTTGGATCCAAAGTCTGCAAATTCCCTATGTCTTTATTTATGAGGTCCTTAATGACAGGTATTTAGTACTTTAAACTTCACAACAAAGCTGAAATGGTTGTCTTATCTGGGCAATAGTTGTGGTTGTTTGTCTATCAGACTCAATATCAGAATTTTAAGCAGATGGCTTGTCTGTAAGAAGAGGCTATATTCTTCTGAGCTCCAGACTGTATTTACCAGCACTCTTAGGAAGCAATGAGTGCCAAAATAAATGCCCTTTGCTACATATGAGACGTTACTGCAGATTCTATTGAAATTTTTTGATCTTCTCTAGTGGACTAACCTTTGATTAGCGTAATTTCTTGTTGCTTGGGATAGAAGTGGTAAATGCCATTGAAACCTGTCCATTTCTGGACTGGGATAGTTTCTGAGTGCTTATCCCTGAGTGGGTGGTTTCTGTTTCTGGCAGGGACTTTGAGAGTTTGAATTATGGACTGTTGTACCACCCAGCACTCTATTGTGCTTTGTCAGGGCCCTATGTATCCCCCTGGAGATCACTGCAAGCAGTTAAGAGCTAACACACCTGTAATACACAGGTGTTTGGGTGGTTTCTGTTTCTGGCAGGGACTTTGAGAGTTTGAATTATAGACTGTTGTACCCCCTAGCACTCTATTGTGCTTTGTCAGGGCCCTATGTATCCCCCTGGAGATCACTGCAAGCAGTTAAGAGCTAACAAACCTGTAATACACAGGTGTTCGAAGACTGTGTCCCTTAATTCTAAATATGTTTGTTATATTCATTCCCCACCATTTTTCTGATCACAACCACTATTTTTTTCAGCTGTGTGCACTAAGGTAAGATTATATCTGGTAACATAGGTCATGCTTTCTCTCTGCACTGTATGGAGGGTGTTTTTTGGTCAGATCTGTTTTATGCTATGGCATAACAATCTTTGTGGTACATCTACTTTGTGCAGTGTAAATTTCTTATGTCTGTTATTTATTTCTTCATAATACTTTGACTTCACCTATGTTCTCAGTTCAGAGCTACCTTTCTGACTGTTTATTGCAATATGCCACAAGCCATGGTGTAACCCCCACACCTACTTCAATATTCATAATATTCATGGTCTTCCTTAAATCAGTCCTCATTAGGCCTGTCATTTAATATAATGCTCCCTCTGGCAGGTATCTGTCTAAAAGCATGCAACAACTGGAGCACCCACAGAGATACCTTACTAAAAGGATAAAAGGCCTAAACAACATGTCCTACATGGTCAGATTCAAAGCCCTGTCACTATATTTGGTATCCTACAGACTGCTAAGAGGTGACCTGTGTCTGTGATACAAAGAATCCTCCAACCCATTACTGATGGATTTATTGCACATCAGAAAGTCAAATGGCATCACAAATAGTCAGTCTATCTAAACCTCTTATATAACATCAACAGGACAGTTTGGAGGGAGAGGTACATCTCCCAGAGGATACCACTGCTGAAGAAAAGACTCTCTATCCACATAAAACAAATTTCACAAATATCCATATTCAAGTGCAACTTAGTTCTATGGATTGGAAACAGCAAAATTTACCCCAGGACTGCCCCTGTGTTACTAATGGACAGACATAGCTCCTATATGCTTTATCCCATTCACTCCTTAAATTATCTATGGTATGATCCCAGTTATTCCTATTAGGGCTAATATGTAATTATTGATCACAGGATGAGTAAGGCCAGTCTATAACAATATGGGATGGGTTATTTCAACCACAGAAAGGGAAACTGGCTAAGCTTAAAAAGGACCACAAGGGCAGCTAGCCTAGTACTTACCTATGATTGTATGAACATATAGATACAGAATAATGAATTACCCACACCGTATCCTGAAATTAAGCTATATTTTCCCTATTATGATTAAGTTTGCTTCTAAATAATATACTGTCTAGTTATACACCTATTAATTTCCTAATGACTTAGTAAACAGACACAAAATATTTATGGATCGTAGTTGCCCAGAATATGAGTAATTCTTTGCACATCAAAAGAAGTGCACATTATTTTCTTTTCATAACTTTGACACTACTAGTTCCCTAAAACTTGCATTCATCAGTGATTTTGTTGTCTTATCACCAGAGTCTGGAGCAAAATGGAACACCTGGACTGAAGGCTGTTAGCAACTTCCATTGCATTATGATTTATGGAGGGGTTTTACTTTAGTCCTTACAAGTCAGTTTTACAGAAAGCAATAGTTATACAGAAAACAATAAGGTCAAAGCAAGTGAAAAAATCATAAAGAATAACAATGCCAAACAGGTTGTCAGTGACACACACTACACATTCACCACACTTACAGTGGACCAGGCACATAGACCCAGTATGTGAAGATATCCACATGTAACTAACCCAAACCTCAAAGGCTTCTCAGACACAGTCCTCAAGAACTCTCCATGCACACAAACAAGACAGCTCCTACCACAACACATTAAACCACATCTCATTGTGTCTCATCTATCAAGCACATATGACGTAACACCACACAACCCAATATTTTGGTTATAGGAGATTATTGTGAGTCAGACTGATATCTGTCTCACCAGGCTGGATAAGGAGATGGTTAAAGTTAGTTGCCTGTCAGGGGCCAGGCTCCACTAAATCATGCAAACACTCAGGTCACTAAACCTAAAGTATTAAGTGACCTGAGACTTACCTTCCTAAAATATATTGACAGACAGACATGACTGAGCTCTCAGAATTTGTGTCACTGTCAGTTATGAGCCTAGAATCGTGTAGCATTCTACCAGCTCCAAGGATGATGCCAGAATACCAACAGAAAATGACTGATTTTAATACTTGGCTTAGCTACTGATGTCATTCTAAAGGGGTCCAACTCCAATATTTGTCAGCCTGGGAGAACATGATTGGCAGGCCACGCTGCTTTGCCAGGGATGGTCTTCACCTGTCACTAATAGGCTTTTGGATATTGGCCAAAATATTTTCCACCCCTACAGTGCCTTTTTTGGGCATTACCAAGCAGACAAACCTTGCAACATAGTAAAATCTACTCAGGATAATATAAAGGTATTACTGCTCAATGCTTGGAGTCTCAACAAGAAACTACACTCCTTGGTAGCACTCCTCATCCTGGAGAATGCTGACATCTGTGCAGTTACTGAAACGTGGCTCACAGTCATGGAAAGCACCCTGATAGTGCATGACTATAATGCTTCTCACATGTTCTGATTACCCACTGCACATGAAAGTGCAAGAGGCGGAGGTGTATTCATCTTATAAAGGATAAGCTTACCTCAAGACTAGCCAAATAGTATCACATGCTTGAGCTACTTCATGCCCAGCTAACCATAGGAAAAATCCATTACCATATCCTTGCTAGCTACAGGTCCCACACCATGAATCAGGAAAACTATACATCATACATGAATTTACTAGACTCACTTACCATTTAGCACAATGTTATACTCATGGATGATTTCAACTACCCCCCATTAACTGGAAAGTATACATGACCACTAACATGCAGGCTTAAAGATTTCTAGACTTTGTCCTTACAAATACAGTGGAGCAGCTAGTCTTCACTCCCACTAGCGGTACAAATATCCTAGACCTGATACTCACCGATATGTGAGAGCATTGTATTCCCCCTCAAGTGTGATGTCCTCAATGTTATCAGATGACAAAGCAGTGTCCCTTGAATAAATATAAAACTAGAAGCCCCACCTAACCCTAAAACCTTTAAGAGCTTTTCAAAGGCAAACTACCTCCTATGGAATGACAGCATAGCTTATTTCCAAGCTCCCCCAAACCCAGAAAACACATAAGCCTATGTAGAGGCATGCACAAAAGCCCTGTGCAACCATATAAATAACTGCATAGAAATGGTAGTACCAGACCACATTAAGCCTAGGACAGCCTGCAAAAACAAACCACCCTGGTGGAGCACTGGTATAAATAGGTTGCACAACAAAAGAAAGACCTAAGAGAGAGAATGTGAGCAACAGGGTAGAATGTCACTCATTAGTCTAAACAAACAAATCAGGGGACTAGTCAAGTCTTCAAAAATCAAATTTTGAGGCAAAAATAGCCTCCCAATTTAAGTATAACCATAAGGCATTTTTATGTCTGCCATTTTATGGGCAATACCCAATGATGTGCTGAATTAGCTGTAGATAGCATCATCTATACTGATCCAGAAGACATAAAAAATCTTCTAGCCAATAAAATCAGCCAAATTTCACCTCCCCATCACCTCTGGTTATAAGATTCACCATTCCTCAACCAGTTATCACTAAAGAACATGTTGCCACTGTGCTCTCTAAAGCTAAAAACGTGGCTTTGATGGGTCCCAACAATATCCCAGATGCCTTTTTAATAGCTTGAAAGAGGACCTATCAAAAATTAAGATCTCTATTTAATAATGGAGTGAAAAACAGCAACAGTCACCCCTCTGCATAAAGCGGGACCATCAACAGACCCTGGAAATTACAGACCCATAAGTTTGACTATTCTGATATGTAAGGCCATGGAAGGAATAATCCTGGACCTGATAAATAATGACATAGGATACCTCCAAACACTGGCCCCAACCCAGTCTGGCATTGTCAAGGGCAGGTCATGCCTGCTGAAATTAGTTGACTTGTTTGAAAAAGTCACTAGCCCCATGGATAGGGTAAAACAGTGCATACTGCCTACTTTGACCTAGCTAAGGCATTTGACACAATTCCCCACTCAGGTATTCTAGATAAACTCTCAAAACTGGACATAAATCCCTACGCCACCAGATGGATAGACGCATGGTTCATGGACAGGACACATGTTGTTAGAGTGGATAAATCCAGATACAGCAAGAGGCCAGTTACTAGTGGTGTGCCACAGAGCTCAGTGCTGGGACATCTCCTGTTCAGTATATACTTCTCTGAAGTCAAGGCTAGTGTAGAATGCCTTTGGCTGAATAAGTTTGCTGATGACTGCAAGTTGGGGACAGTCATTGAATTCCTCCGTGATGTAGATATCCTTCAAAAAGGTCTGACTCAGACAAATGATTGGTGCCAGAGCCATAGCCCAAAACTAAATGCAAAAAAATGCATAATCATACCCTTTAGGAAGACAAATACCCCTGAAAATTACAACATTAATAGCATACCCCTATGAGTGGAATCAGAAGTGAGAGGTCTAGGTACACAGATAAATATTAGCCAGAACTTTGACCACAATGTGTTCACAGTAGTGAAGAAGTCCTGCTATGTGGTACACCTTATAAGTAAAGGCATGGCATCCAGATCCTCAGCCCTCATCAGACCAATAATTCACCACAATGCATCTTTTGGCACATTCTTGACCAGAAACATGCAACAGCTGGAGTGGCCTCAGAGGTTCCTTACAAAAAAATACAGGGTGCAAATAATGGGTCTATATTAAGACACTGAAATGTCATAACATCGAACACCAGATGGTCGACCCATATTCATCGAAATGCATTTATGAGATTCGATGAATACTTCCAGGGCAAAGATGTAGTTTGCCAACTACATGGTGTTGCCCTTTTCTCCACTGTAGTTTGATCTCCAAGTTGGTATATTTAGTTAGGGGGGTGTGAGTGCACAGCCCCACCACGTCAGGGGGTTTGGGGGTAAAGCACCCCACATGGGTGAGTTTGTTTTAGGTTAGATTAGTTACGTTGGATTGCTGGAAATAGTTTCTATGCACTGTAAGTATTCATCAGTTCATGTAAATGCATTTCGATGAATACATGTCGATGTTTAGGTGTTCAATATTATGACATTTCAACATCATAATATAGACCCCAAATAACAAGTCCTCTGCAGACAAACTAAAATACCTATCTGTCTACTACTGACTGTTAATTGGTGATCTTTGCCTAACATACAAGGCATTGACAAATCCAGCCCTAATGGAATTGCTACACATTCACAAGACAAACGGCACAAGGGCCCACTCAATATAAGGATCTAAGCCTGGTCTGTGACATGAACAAAACATGCCAGAGAGCCAGATATATGTCACAGAGGTTACCTCTTCTCTATAACAGGCTTCCTATTCACGTAAATCAGAGCCCTTCTGTTACCCACTTTAAACACAGTTTCGATCAATGGATGGGGAAATTGTAAATTCACTCTTAGGGTGGCTCCCATCTCCCTTACGGAGAGGTGCTGTCTGTAAAATACTCAGAGGCATAGGCACAAACCTAAGCCATCCTCTAATCCTAAGAAATTGAAACACGTGTAAAATCAGGTAATAATGTCTTGGACTGTAATGGGGTCTTAAGCCATTAGTGTAGTAATCTCATATGAACCTATGAACCTTTGAATGCTAAAAAGTTAAACATGCAGTAAGTTGCTTATGTCATTACAAAACATTAGCATTAAGTCTAACCAATATACTGCTTAAAATGTATTTAATATAGTGGATATCTCAATGTAATTTAATTCTGTTTTGTATTTGCAATGTGCAATCCACCCTGGCAGACACACAACACCCCTAATTTTCAGCCTGCACATTTGAGAGAGGAGTTCCGTCTAGGGTGAGGTTTGGAACCAGAGAATGTGCAAGTAGACCTACTTGATGACTCAGGCACAATAAAGAAAGGTACTGTTTTTTATTTTGGTGGATGTACTATTTATAACTTCTCTCCACTCTTTATTACTCCTGTTTTTGGCTCATTATTTAAAAAGGGATTTAAGCTTGTGCCTTCGAGCCCTCCTAATGTTGTGGATACTATCACAGAGTTGAAGGTTTATATTAGAAAATTTAATTTAAGATGTTTGAAGACATCTAAAAATGAGGAGATGTAGTACATTAATCCACCATTAGCACCGCCTATTGGGTAGTTTGAACAATTCTGCTAAAACAGTATCAGAGAATAGTGCCATAAAAAGAGGAATAGATTTTACAATTTCCACCTGAAGAAAGAAGTATTTTATTTAAGTTGTCCAATGACAAGAACTTGCATGTGATGAAGCCTGATAAGGGTGGGGGATTGTTATTATGGATCATCGTATGTATCCTCCAAAATGCTGGAATATTCAAACAAGAGCGATTTTTTACAGCATGGCATTGATTTGGCATTGGAGGACCTTTACATCACTTTTGACATTCCATGTAACATGAGAGAAGTCCTAGAAGTTAAAATCCTTGGGTTCCAGGGATTTTTGGAATTCCTAAAATCCACAAATCTGTGATTGACCCCCTTTGAGACCCATTATGGTTTCAGCTGGTTGAAAAATTGAACCATTCGCAAAACTGGTAGACTTTAAGTTAAAATATTTTCCAGATGGGAAAAAGCACCTTCTGAAGGACTCTTGGCATTTTCTCTAGGCTATTGTGGGTATTACTTTTTTACCTGAGGCTATTTTTGTCACAGTTGACATTGAGTATTTGTTCTCTGTAATTTCTCATGAAGAAGGGTTAGAATTTTTTTTGGAGGCTATGGTGATGGGTACCCAGCTCAACCATGCTGAGGTCAGTTTTGTATTTCAATGTATGGAACTTGTCCTTACAAGTAATTTTGTCTACTACAAGAGGGTATAATATAAACAACACAGAGGCATGATGATGGGAGCAGCTTTGGACTCTGTGTTGGCAAACATGGTATTATGATTTTGGGAAACCACCAGAGTGTTTAATTCACCCCTCGTTTCTATGGTCAAGGTTTATCTGAGGTACCTGGATGACAATTATATTTTATGGAAAGGGAGTATTGAGGATTTGGAGCATTTTATTGATTGCCTTGACCATTCCAATAAGTTTTTGTGCTTTAATTTTCAGATCAGTGACAGTTTGATTAACTATTTAGACATAAAGTTGTATAAAAAAGTTTCTATTGGTAGATGTGAGTTTAAGATATACAGGAAGGAAACTTTTTTCTAATGCTTACCTACATTTCACTATCTAACACCCCTTGTGGCAAAAAAAGAATATTGTCAAAGGGCAGTTTGTTATGCTTACCAGACTGGTATCCGAGGACTATTTTTATTTAGGAGGCTGAAAATCTATGTGGCCTGTTTAAGGACCATGAATATCCAGCTAATTTGTTGGAAGATGTTTTAAAATGAATATTATTTATTTTATTTATTTTACATTTGTTGACCGGGCTAGTCTTCAGTAGAGGCCGGGGGAAAAAAAGCTCACACAAACAAAATGTGACTATACACACTAATTACGGTCCATGTTTGGGTTGTCCTAACAGTTTGATAAATACTAGGAAAACTGGGAATGCTGATATGTCTCATGCCTTTGTTATCCAGTTTAACAAAGAGATTTATTCTCTTAAAAAAGTTACTGACTGTCACGGGAGGACTGTATTTGGTGTTTTTGGGTTATTTTATCAACTGGGACAGAAGCCCACATTTGTGTATAAGAATAGTAAAAACTTGAAGGCAATTTTGGAAAAGAATATTGATTTACCAGGCACTTCTAATAAGAATTTAGGCATGAAGTGCTGTAGAGCATGTAAGCAGTGCAGGTATATACTGTAGGACACATTTTTTTTGTCCCCGGTTACCACAGACTTATTTTGGTCAAGGGGAACTATAAGTGTAATACAAAGGACATAATTTATATTGCCTTTTGTTTGTCTTGTCCAGCTTTTTATGTTGGCAAGTCTGTGGGACCATTAAAAACTACAATTTACCGGCACACTTATGCAATTAACAAAGTAATGGAGGTTAATGCATTATATAAGCAATTCTGGAAAAGAATGATTTACCAGGCACTTCTAATAAAAATTTAGGCATGAAGTGCTTAGTATTGGGACCCCTCCTGTACAGCATCTATTTCTTCGAGGTACAAGCAAACACGGAGGGATTATGGTTAACAAAGTTTGCTGATGACTGCAAACTGGGTGCCATAATTGAGACTCCTACTGATGGAGACATCCTTCAGAGGGGTCTCACTGATACAGATACGTGGTGCCAAAATCACAGCCTCAAGCTAAATGCCAAAAAGTGCATAGTTATACCGTTTGAAAAAAAAAAAACAAGTACCAATGAATTACAACATAGGTGGCAACCCACTTATCACAGAGAGTGTGATAAGAGACCTAGGGACACAGCTGGATAGTAACCCCTCCTTCGACAACCACATCGCTAAAGTGGTTAGAAAATCCTTCTACATGGCCCATCTTATCACAAAGGGGTTTGCATCTAGGAATAAGGAAGTTATTATCCCCCTCTACTCATCACTCATTAGACCCATAACTGAATACAATGCCCCATTCGGGATGTACCTCACAAGACATCTGCAACAACTGGAGAGGCCTCAAAAGTACCTCACAAAGAGGATAACAGGCCTTAAACACATGCCCTATGCCACGAGGCTAAAAAACTCAAACTATAATTGGTCGCGTACTGACTGCTCAGAGGTGACCTATGCCTAACATACAAGGCTATGGCAAACCCCGAATTGTTGGAAATGTTCCACCTAAGGAAAACCCAATCCACTAGAATTACACACTCAAGGGATATTAACCTGACAGCAACAATAAACAGGACATGTTGGAGGGAGAGATTCGTGTTCCAGAGACTCCCCTTGCTCTGGAATAGGGTCCCCATATATGTGAGGCAGAGCACCTCACTAGCGCTCTTCAAGAGGAATCTTGATGAGTGGATGGGAAACATTAAATTCACCCTGGGAATCATGTCTGTGGCCCTGCTCAACAGAGGCGCAGGTAACTAATTCTCATGGGAGGCAAAAGCCGAAGCATTTTGGCTAGGCTTAATTATGACCTAGGGCCAATAGCCTAGTACTTCCCTATGAACCTATGAACCTATCCAATGTAGTGACCTTAAAAAGTTTGCCTTCGGTATTTTGGAGAAGAACATTGTCCCTTCTAACAGGGAGGGTGACTGGGAACTGGTTCTTGAAGAGAGGGAACTATTCTGGCAATTGTTGCTTAATGCCTGTAACCCTCTGGGAATCAATGAATTGAGTTCAATTAAGCCTATTTTGAAAATGAAAGCTGCCAAAGTATGACTTTTTAAAATTGTGTAGTTTTTAATTATCCATTGTTTGCAAATATTCACTAATGGTTATTTATTGATGATTTTTTATGCATTTTATGTTATTTGTGGCATTTTTATGTGCTATTTCTTTAACTGTAATATGCATTGGCACCTTTAAGGCTTTTTAAACAGAAGAAACAAGTGGTTACTATGTTTCTGAAGTTCCAGCTTTGATGGAATGAAAGCGCTAAAACCGTTAATAAATATTATTGAAAGGTCCTCAGTGGCATACAGTACAGTGTTTTTTTTTTTCAGATTTGACAGTGTGTGGTTTTTGGGTTATGCTGTAGAATTAAAGACAGACGTTTTTATTTATGTACATTAGTCAAATCATTACCTCCAAAGTGTATCCAAATAACCTTAACACTAGAAGCTGATTACTTCATCTCTACCAACAAATGGAAAAGATGCCATCACAACAAAACTTTGAAATACTTTCCATATCACTTCATATGCAATCATATAAAAGCACAGCAATCTTCCTCCTAGTGTTATAGTAACTTGTCTGTCTACCCAGAGTATGTCTCACTCATTCTGCACAGATAAAAGCACAAATATTAGCAAACATACATACATACTCTGAAAATAAGCATACCAACTATTTAATATAATACGTATACGTTTCTGAACTCCAGTGAACTTTCTTTTTAATATAGTCGATAAGCTTACCATCCTGAGCCAAATCTAAAGTTCTACCTATAAGAAAAGAATGCAATGAGCATTTTCTTTCAACAATACCCTGGATAATCAACACCCTTTTCAAAGCCATTTTAATTTTACTTGGCAATACAGGCCTACCATTATAAAAGTAAATCAGTTTTCCTAGCCAATGTTACTGTCCTCAAGCAAGAAACTCATTTTACTGGACATGGTACAGCCTCGTGATTATTCTGTGTAACACTAACAGTTACCCTTGCCAAAGTAATCTGTTTTAGAAAACCAAAAATGTATTAATACTGCATCATCTGCTAAACACACACAAGACCATTTTAAACACCCACATGTTCACTAATCCTATAAACACCCTGATATAAACACAGCACATACAAATCAGAAGTAATAGAAACTAAATACATACCCTTCAACATCACCTTCAACAGTTGCCAGCCAATAGGCCTCCTACCTTCCACTGATACACCACTAACCCTCTGCCATCCTTTCAACAGTCACCCAATTAACCATTGCTTCATTAAGTCAACAGTAACTGGATCTACTTCAGATGACTGAATTTTCAGAACTTCGAACATCATATGGGCGACAACCATATGATCAAAGTTTTGAAACATCAAACATCAAATAAAATAAAAAAATAAAAACAAAAAAGTTTCTTTCAAGTTTTTGCAGGGGCCAAGCCCCCCCTGCACCCCCACACCCCCTACTAAGTAAATATACCAACTCCGAGATTGCACTTCTTCTTCTTCTTCTTCTTCTTCTTCTTTTGGCTTTTCCCGGTTAGGGGTCGCCACAGCGGATCACCTGTTTCCATTTCTTCCTGTCCTCTGCATCTTGCTCTGTCACACCAACCACCTGCATTTCCTCTCTAATCACATCCATAAACCTTATCTTAGGCCTTCCTCTTTTCTTCTTACCTGGCAGCTTCATCCTTAACATCATTTTCCCAATATACACAGCATCCCTCCTCAGCACATGTCCAAACCAATGCAATCTCACCTCTCTAGCTTTGTCTCCAAACTGTCCAACCTGGGCTGACCCTCTAATATACTTATTCCTAATCCTGTCTACCCTCTTCACACCCAGTGCAAATCTTAACATCTTTAACTCTGCCACATCCAGCTCTGACTCCTGCCTTTTTGTCAATGCCACTGTCTCCAACCCATATAACATAATTGGTCTCACTACCCTTTTGAAGACCTTCCCTTTCACTCTTACTGGTACTCATCTGTCACAAGTCACTCCTGACACTCTTCTCCACCCACCAACCCTGCCTGTACTCTCTTCTTCACCTCTCTTCCACACTCACCATTACTCTGAACTGTTGATCCCAAGTATTTAAACTCATCCACCTTCGCCAACTCTACTCAATGCATCCTCACCATTCCTCTATCCTCCCTTTCATTCACACACACATATATTTCATCTTAGTCCGGCTAACCTTCATTCCTCTCCTCTCTAGAGCATATTTCCACCTCTCCAGGGTCTCCTCAACCTGTTTCCTATTCTCACTACATATCACAATATCATCTGCAAACATCATAGTCTACGGGGACTCCTGTCTGATCTCGTCTGTCAACCTGTCCATCACCAGTGCAAATAAGAAAGGACTCAGAGCTGATCCTTGATGTAATCCCACCTCCACCTTAAACGCATCTGTCACTCCCACTGCAGATCTCACCACTGTCACACTACCCTTGTACATATCCTGTACCACTCTTACATACTTCTCTGACACTCCTGACTTCCTCATACAATACCACAACTCCTCTCTAGCACCCTGTCATATGCTTTCTCTAAGTCCACAAAGACACAATGCAACTCCTTCTGACCTTCTTTGTACTTCTCCATCAACACTCTCAGAGCAAACATCGCATCTGTAGTGCTCTTTCCTGGCATGAAACCATACTGCTGATCACTAATCATCACCTCCCTTCTTAACCTAGCTTCCACTACTCTTTCCCATAATTTCTTGCTGTGACTGATCAATTTTATCCCTCTGTAGTTACTACATCTCTGCACATCACCTTTATTCTTAAAAATCGGTACCAAAACACTTTTTCTCCACTCCTCAGACATCCTCTCACTTTCCAAGATTTCATTAAACAATCTGGTTAAAAATTCCACTGCCATTTCTCCTAAACACCTCCAAGCTTCCACAGGTATGTCATCTGGATCAACAGCCTTTCCATTCTTCATCCTCTTCATAGCTATCCTTACTTCCACCTTGCTAATCTATTGTACTTCCTGATTCACTATCACCAGATCATCCAGCCTTCTCTCTCTCTCTCTCATTCCCTTCATTCATCAGCCCCTCAAAGTACTCCTTCCATCTGTTCAACTCTGAGATTGCACGACAGTGTGGAAAATGGTAAATTTCCTTTTCCATACTGTATGGTGCTCTCCATTCAGAACGTTCAAAGTTTCAAAACCTTGATTATATGATCATCGGCCATATGATGTTCGAAGTTCTGAAACTTTAATCATTTGAAGGAGACCCCAGAAACTACAGATTTGGTAGCCACACTTAGACCCCCTAATGGACATAAATCTATCTCATTGACTCTCTGGTCTCCTATCTAGTTACCACATTGCTACCAGACTCACTGACAATCTCCTATCCTGCACGGGCAACTGTCTCATAAAACCTCTAAAAGATAAGAATGCACCACTATATGACTTCTAGTTTGAAAGTGACCAAGGCTATTGAATTAAGCACCTTGCAATAACCTTCTAGTCTCCCAAACCTCCTTTGAACTTCTACTAGTAGCTCTTTCACCTCTGGGGTAAACAACCAAAGTTGTAGGATTAAAAATCAACACTATTAGCAAGCATGCTGAATCACCCTGAGACATACTTAGCAGAAAGTGAAACAGTGATATTAAGGGAAGGTAAGACCATTTTCCTTAATAACAACTGTACCATGTAAGCCAATGCAGACTTTTATTTAACAGTATATGTACAACTGTGTGTCATTATTTCTTACCCTGGAGCTGCAGTTCAACTAATGAGACCCAGTCCTCTTGCCACATGGACAAACCATTAAAAGTCACTGAAAATTCACTTTGTTTTAACAAATCCTTCATGTTTCTTTTAGAAACACTAACCCTGTGATATTCTTTATACCTTGAAAGATTTGCCATAGACCTACTAAATACACTAGCATTTGACCTGCTCAATGTACTTCCAGTTCTCTCATGCAGCTTAAGCAGCTTATCTTCCAACAGATGAAAAAGATCCAAATAAATGTCTATTAAAAACCCAAAAAGGCCAATACTTTTTGTTGTCCTCCTATTTCTGCTTAGACAATGGCATCCTCAATGCCTCACACAGCTCTAAAAATCTCTGAACCCTCTCCATCACTCATTCTTTACCCTCTCCCACCAAGAGAAAACAATCAGCTAAATAATGGAGTCCCTTCTGAAAGTGAGCTCTCTGCTCCCAAAATGATTGCAAGGCCAAACTAAACTTCTCAAAGGTTGTACAGGCTGCAGGCCTAAACAAAATTAAATCTGTCATGCAGATACATGCTTAACATTGGCCCATGTTGAGTTTTTTAATAGGTAACGGATGAAAAATTGACATAATTTCTAACTTTACCAACCACAAATAATGGAATTTGAGAATTACCTTTACCACATCATCTAAGGATGTGCACTACACATTTACCTCTCCCTTGTCTGTATCACCATTTACCAGGAGGCCTTCCAGAAAGGAAAGGTGATGTATCAGGTAATATTCACTTGGCCTCTTTTTTTGGGGAATTAACCCTAACAGTGAAATTCTATATTCTTGAAAAAGAGATAAAAAGGTCACAAAATCCTATCTACTCACACCTCTTTATTAAGGCCTGAACAATACCTTCTTTACATTTCATTGATTTTAGGTTACTACAAGTTTGCTTACAACCACATACCAACAGTTTAATAGAAAACCCTACCATGAGCCCAGTTATTAGTTCCTTAGCAATTTCCTTTTTGGGATAATCCTCCATGCAAGTCATTAAGAAATCAGGCTTAATAGGGAACTGTTATGACTGGTCTCCTGCCCTCCCATGAAAAGGGAGTTGACCTCTCTGTCCTCTAAAACCTCATTTAACCCTACTTTGAATCATATCTACCATCCCTGATCTATCTTCCTGCTGCCCCAGGGAAACATGTCCCCCTTGACATGAATCCATCCTCCAGCACTTAAACCTGCTGTGCATACAAGTACAATAAGAACAGACATGCCAACACCTGCACACAATCCATCTGAGTCTGTTGTCATTAAAAGCTCAACAAACCTTAACTTTTTTTTTTCAGTCCATCTTACAAAACTGATTTTGCAAGGCCTCCTACATTATCTACTTAGTGCATAAGCAAGTGATGGCAAGCCTACTCCCAGTGAAGAGACCTATCAACTGCCTTCAGTTTCTTAAAACACTGGTCATACCATAACCAAGTGTTTCCCCCTCTTAACCTCTGTTTATCCCTTGTGATCAAGAAGTAGGCTAATAGTGGAAGTCACAGTTTTTAGGTCCTTCTCAAGGGTTATTCTTATAAAATACTCTACTCTCCCATGACCTCAACCTGACCCTAGTTGGCCTCCTTCTGTCCAGTGTGACCAAAGCTACTATAAAATCTCTATCCAGGAGCATCTGCCTCAGTAATTCTCTGGACTCCATCCACATTATTAAGTTCAAAAACATCAATGTATTCCTCTTAACAAACTCTTTCCTTCTAAACTGGTAGTATGAGGGGTGTAGTGAAAGCAGCCAGGTTACCTAACAAAGAAGGACACTCCTTGTTGAGTCAGGGCCAACAATCTTGGCCCTCACTCACTGTCAATTCCTTATTGGACAAATGGCAGTTGAGATGACCAAACCCATCTGTGTGTGATTCCCTTAAATTCCAGTGTACTTCCTGGCACCTGACACTCAGTCCATTCTCTTCCTTTTTGGCCTGTTCCTACCTGCGTATTCTAAGTAACATCTATGACGGCAACCTACTTTCCTCATCCACACTTCATAAAACATGTATCATATCATTTGCTTCCTGTTAACCTTAAGGTTCTCTTGATTACAAGACACAAATACATTATCTGCTGTGGTCCATAGTATCAATACTACAGGCTCCACCTGTGACTCTAGCCCCTTGTAGGTTCTTTGTCTATAGCAATCTTGCCCACCCACTACTGTACTATCTTTAGGGACTGCGCACATCTTCCTTCCCTTCAACTGCTTCACTGGTGACCTTGATTCTTATGGGTGTTGCAAGCCCCCTAACTTCTGAAAGAAGGCTATTGCTGCCTGAGAACCAATAGATTCCCAATTCTGCTGTAATTCTGATAAATTCTATAACATGCAAAATAAACAAACTCCCATGCTGACTCTGTCTTGTTTACTATATCTCCACCTTCCAGAATAATATCCATTGTAGGTTGGGTCCCCTTCATGTGATTTTGTTTAATATGCACATCTGTCTGTCTTTATCCTCATATAATGAGCACCTACCACTTCCCCTTTGAAAGAAACTAGTTCTGCAACCAAATAATGAATGAACAAGAGCTCCACTCAGCAACCAGACAAGTCTGCTTCCAAAAGAGTCAATATTGCTGCAACTATGACTCTAACATACTTAAGAACTTGAAAGAAAAAAGAGGGAGAAAGGGATACTGACAAACCCTCACCCATGCAAAATGCCTCTGACTGGCCACAATAACATCCCTAGTTCTGAGCGTAAAGCCTGAATGCACTGTAGGCAGCATGATTTACTTTTGTAATACAGCTGCCAGTATTTTATGCTCGCTAAGCAGTGTTTTTGCTGTTTAGCGAGAGTAAAATATAAAAAAAAAGAAGGCAAAAAGGTGTGTGTGTGTGTGTGTGTGTGTGTGTGTGTGTGTGTGTGTGTGTGTGTGTGTGTTTATGTCTGTGTGTGAGTGTATGCGTGGATGTCAGTGAGAGTGAGAGAGCCATTATTTTACACTCGCTAAGCAGCACTTTTGCTGTTTAGTGAGTGTAAAATAAAAAGAGAAAAAAAAAAAAAAAGAAAATGCAGCATATGTGTGAGAGTGTATGCATGTATGTAAGTAAGATATAGAGAGAGAGCAATCGTGTGTGTGTTTCTATCTGATGTGCGTGTGAATGGGTGCATGAAAGCAGACAGACTGTGTGTGTGTGTGTGTGTGTGTGTGTGTGTGTGTGTGTGTGTGTGTGTGTGTGTGTGTGTGTGTGTGTGTGTGTGTGCGTGTGTGTGTGTCTGTGTGTGTCTGTGTGTGTGTATGTATATATATGTGTGTGTGTCTGTGTGTGTGTGTGTGTGTGTGTGAGAGAGAGAGAGAGAGAGAGAGAGAGATGGATGGAGAGAGTGAGAAAGAAAGCGAGAGTAACGTGTGAGTGAATGTTTGTATGAAAGCAGAGGAGACTTTGTCTGTATATGTATGTGTGTAAAAGCAGAACAGAATGTGTATGTGTGTATGGGAGAGAGAATGGGCTGTATGTAAAACTGTTGTGTTTCACTTGCTTATTTTTTTAAGCACTGTATTATTTTTATATATATATATTTGATGTAAAATGCTTCCTCCAACTCCATTAACATATACTACAGCAAGTTTGAAACAGTAAATGGTGGAACTATTTTACATTAAAAATACATAAAAAAATACAGTACTTAAAAAAATAAATAAGCAAGTAAAACACAACAATTTTACAGCGAGCCCAATGTGCAAGTGCAATAATGCCCTTCAGCGTGTGTGTTAACGTATAATTAACACCCTTCCAGGTGTGTAGTCTAGGCCCGACACCAACACCCCTGGGCGGGCGTTAATTAAACATTAACATACACCCTGTCAGGCATTATTGCTTGCATAATGTATAGTTACAGATAACTGCAGCACTGGATGTTGAGTGTCTGAAATATGAGAATGTAATGTCGCATTGAGTTTCACCACAATGTATTCTACTGTGTGAGCTGGCAGTGGGCTTTTCATTTCCCCTTTTCTTCTCTGTGGTGTAACCACTGTGGAATTGATGTGACATATATACTATATACTATACATATATATATATATATATATATATATATATATATATATATATATATATATATATAAAATTGAGGGGATTACTGTTTTGAGTTTTCAGTATTTAATTTTTGATAAATGGTGATACAAATAAATGTCATTGACAGTTTGCAGATAAACCTTTATATATATATATATATATATATATATATATATATATATATTTAAAATGATCTAAACACAATAATGTCTAAATATTTCAAAGTTCAAAACTTACAAATATTTAAACACAAAAAGAACTAAACTCAAAAATGTCAACAAAATTGATGTAAAATTAAACAAGAATTTATACACTTTTCCTACTATTTTATTTATTTATTTATTAAATTTATTAACCGGGAAATAGTTCGACTGGGCCCATGGCACATTTCAGAGGTGGCCTGATAAGAAAAGCTCCAGAAAACTGTAGATTATTTACATTTAATATATGAGACAAGTACAAATATAAAAGTACAAATATAAAAATATAACAAACAGTGCACTTAGTTTCAAATAAGCACAGATTCATGTAAAGGTTTGAACTTCAAACAATAGTGTTACTAAAATGTATATTATACAGTTAAAGATAAATAGAAGCATTTTATAGTATTGTGCAGGCTTGAGCTTGCAGTGTCTAGGAGTAATTAGTGTATTCAAAGTATTATTGACAACATTCTTTCAAGTAATGGAGGCTTGAACATTACAGTTTCTAGCAGAGTACAATTATCACATTGGTGAACTTCGAATGGTGCCATATAGTAGTAAGCTAGTATGAACAGGAGAATATATTGGGAAAGAGAGAAGATGTAGAAGTGGGTGTAGAGCAAATGAAACAGAGAGAGGTGAGGAGTGTAGAATAGTAGATGATGGGTTTAGAAGTCAGTCTGGGGGATAACAGGAGCAAAGCCAGTGAGTAGCCAGATAGCTGTGTAGTAATTGCTTGAAGTCATGGTAGTGTGGATTATTAGCTATATTTTGAGGAAGGTTATTCCACAATTTAGAAATTTTGTTAGAATATTATTTGTCCGACCTCAGAACAGGTATGTATAATTAGCAGGGGGTGCAGTGGGTGCAAAACAAAATGTTAACAAATCTAACCTCATGCAGAACCAAAGGTTTTGTAGGGGAGCAAGCCCCATGCACCACAAACACCCCTTGCTAATTGTATAGTAGTGGGGAGAGATTATAAATTCTGCCTTAGTATAAATTCAATTTTGTCAATATTTTTGAGTTTAGATGTTTTTGTGTTTAGAGATTTGTGAGTTTAGAGATTTTTGAGTTTAGCCAGGGATGCAATAAACTCCATGTAGGCTCCATGCAAACCCTACATGGAGGATATGGGTTAGCGCAATGAGTGCCATCAGTAATCATTTATTCTCACTGCTCCTTGAGCTTTTAGGAACACAAGCATGGTTTCATGGACAGCAAAAGCTTTGCTGGCCACGAAACTGTGCAGAGCAGCATGGACACAGAAAGAGGATGCATTCAAGTTTGTTTACACACAAACTTGCTCTTCAAGATTGCATGGACAGCCACGATGACTACTAGTGGTAAATATACCGCAATACCATCAGTAATAACACAGTAAAGAAATGTGTACTTAGTGCAATGTACAATAAAAAAATTTTTGTATAATGAAATAATGTCTGGGTTGGTTAAATGAAAATGGCAAATACAGGGAAATGTACACTGTGCAGGGAAAGTGTGCTGATGAAAATGGGCACAGACATGAATGATTTTATTTTTATTTATTTTACATTTGTTGACCGGGCTAGTCTAACTGGATATATGTCCATTTTCAGTAGAGGCCCAGGGGAAAAGCTTCAACTAGTGAAAGAACCTGTCTATAGATATATAAAAATTTAGAATACAGGTAAAATTCATACAAAAAATACTAAAAAAAATTTTTCAAAGCGATCACACATTTACAAGTACATGGAAACAAAAATGCAAATTACTGGACTTGAATTAGTGCAGTTATTGAAGAGGTTACTAATAAATTGTTGAGTAAGGATAATAACTAACACTATACAGAATAGAACGTAAAATAAGAAAGGAAGATGTAAAGGAAGAGAAATAGAAGGTGGATGAGTACTTGTTAGAGTAGTAAGAAAAGTTACAGTTTTAAGAATAAAGTAGTAGATAGGATTATGATGGAGAGGTAGAGTTGTAGTTGCTAAGTTGGGATTATTACAGAGAAATGTAGGATATGATGAGTCAAGTAATTAGAGCAATGTTGGTCAATCGGGTTTAGGACAAGTGCACATCCAGTGTGAATAGAGGAAGGACTTGAGTTTAATTTTAAACTGAGAAATAGAGGGAAGTGAGGAAAGGTCAGAGGGAAGTAGATTCCAGCTTTTTCCAACTGTGTTAACAAATAGAGTGTCACCAGCTCTATTGTTTGATTTATTTATTTTTACAAGAACTTTTTGGGAAGATCTTAGGGATTTTAGGTTGTAGTAGAGGTGCATAAGGTTAGAAAGGATGGGTGTCTTGGTAGGTTGGTAAAGTATTTTGTGGGCGATGGTCAGTTGGTTAAGTTTGAGCTGCTGCTGTAATTCAAGCCAACCTAGAAGCTTTAGATTGATACAGTGGTGCGTTCTGAAGGGTTTGCTTGTGGAAAACCTGGCTATGCTATTGTAGGAGTTTTCTAGTTTTTGAAGGTTGTTCTTTGACAGATTTGTATAAATAGGTGAGGCATAGAGAAGTGTAGAGATTAGACGGGAGTGGGCAATAGTTTTTCTGGTTGAAGGAGTGAGGAAAGGCTTGATCCTATAAAGAGAACCTATTTTTTTATTAATAGTTTTCAAAATATTATTGATATGAGTCTCAAAGGTAAGGTTATTGTCAATGGTGATACCTAGCAGTTTGGTAGTAGGATCTTGGGATATGAGAGTACCATTGTTGGATGTTAGAGTAAAGTCAATAGGGGGAGATTTGCTGGTAGATGTAAAAAGAAGTTTATTTTTTTAGGATTTAATAGAAGGCAGCGATCTGAGAACCAAATTTCGACAGAATTAAATACCTCTTGCGTAAGGGAGTGGAGTTTGGATAAGGATGTGGCTGAGCAGATAAGAGTAGAGTCATCAGCGTACTGTATACATGTGGCTTGGGGAGTAACTAGGTGAAGGTCATTGATGAATATAGAAAACAGAAGAGGGCCCAGTATGGATCCCTGAGGGACACCAATATTAACTGGTAGGTGGGTAGAAAGAATGGAGTTCCAGAGCACTGCTTGATGTCTGTTATTTAAGTATGACTGGAACCATTTTATGGCTAGCATATCAAGTGACAGAGATTTAAGAATGTGTAAAAGTATGTTGTGATTTACCATGTCAAAAGCCTTAGACAGGTCAATGAAGAGTGCAGAGGAAAGCATGTTAAGGTTCTGTTTTTTGTTGATGGTGTCTGTAAAGGAAAGGAGGGCTGTAGTGCTATGGGAAGGTCTGAAATCATGTTGAGAGTTTGAAAGTAGGTTATTCAGGAGGAGGTGGTCTAATAATTGCCTATGGATACATCTTTCCATTATCTTAGATAAAGGAGAAAGTATGGCAATAGGACGATAGTTAGAGAGTTCAGTGGAATCGCCACCTTTATGAAGGGGAATAATATAGGAGACTTTCCAAAGTTTGGGGATGTATCCTTCAGTAATGGTTCTATTGATGAGGATGGATATGGGGTAGGCAATAGATTTAGCAGCTAACTGTAAGTATTCGGTGGGTAGTTGATCAGCAGAAGGTGTGCATGGTTTTAATTTTTGGATGAGGGTGAGAATAAATGCTGTTGGGACAGGTTGGAAGGAAAATGGAGGAGGTGGGTTAGAGTCAGAATTGGATACAGCTGCAATTAGAGGAGAAAGTGGACTGGCAAGAGTTTGAATAGCTTTTGTGAAAGAGGTATTAAAGGCATCAGCAGTCTGTTTAGGGTTATTTTTGTCAGTGCCTTGTGGGTTAGGTGTGATAGATTGGCCAGGATGTAGTAGTTGATTGATACTAGCCCAGAACTTTTTTGGATTATTATGGTGGGTCTGCTGAGATTGAAGGAAATATTTTTTTTATCAGACAGTATAGCTTTTTTTTCTCTCATTTCTCAGTTGTTTGTAGTATTGGTGATCTATAGGGTTTTTAGTTAAAAGCAACTTTTTCCAGTATTTATTTCTGAGATGGATTTTTTGCTTAGTTTCTTTAGAAAGCCAAGGAGCAGATTTGGTTCTTATTCTGATAGAGCAGGCAGGGGCATGGTGGTTGAGTATGGCAAGGAAGTTAGCATTAAAGTAGTCAACCGCTTCATCAAGAGAAAGGTGTTTTAAGGGGGACCAATTACATGTTCTAAGTTCAAGTAGGAATAGATCCAAGTTAAAGTTTTTCTTTGTTCTGATTGTCCTAAATGTGGGTTGAGTAGGAGGATTGGTTTTGAGTCTGATGATGTAAGTTGAGAGTGATCGCTTATTTTGTCTGGGAGGGTACCAGAGTTGTAGGTTTGGGGCTGATTATTAATGAGAATCCAATCTAAGGTGCTTTCTTTCTTATTGGACTTGTTTATTCTAGTAGGGGAGTTAATAGTTTGTGTAAACCCAGAGAGGTTAATATGACTAGTAGGAAAGTTGTTGTTGCAACAATTCCAATCAATGTTGAAATCGCCAAGGACTATGGTTTCTTGGGGGAGGCTTTGAGATAACCAACAGAGGATATCTTCAATAGTAGAGATGTTATTACCTGGAGGAATATAGATACAAATAATATAGATAGATTTGACTAAGTTGATCTGAAGTTTGGAAATGAGTATCTCAGCATTGGATTCCTGAGGAGGTTTTTGGTTGAGTATAGTTAATTCCAAATCAGATTTGTAAAGAACTGCTACTCCGCCACCTTTCCTAGTTACATGGTCTAGACGTAATATGTTATAACCAGGTGGGGTAATTTCATTATCTTTGGTTGAAGGTTTTAACCAAGTTTCAGTAAGGCAAAATATATCAAAGGAGTATAGTTCCAAGAGAGCATGGATTTGTGTAATTTTATTATTAATGCTACGTGTATTGAGGCGAGCTATTAAAAGTGAGTTGGGTGTTTTTTTGAGTAGGGGGGTGGAAGGGAGGATTGGGTAGTTAAGCTGAGTGGTAGTGGAGGTGGTTGGGCCAGGGTTTGAGTGAATATCACCATCCTTTAGGGAGAGGAGGAGTGTTAGATAACTAGAAGTAGTATATTTACTGAGAAGAAATGGATATCTTTTGGTAGAAGGGAAATTATATCTAATGTGGGCTGTTCTATGGTATTTTGGTAGTAGATAACTGGGTATGGAAGTAATGTTGAAGTGGTTAGTATCAAAGGATGTAGCAGCACATGTGGATTGTTTAGTAGGGAAGAGAAAGTGTGAATATCCTGGTAGTTCATAGGAGGTGAGTAGGTATGCTAAAGTTAATGGTGGTAGAAAAGAGAGTAAGAGTAACTTCTGTAAGTGGCCTAGGGAGGACGGTGTATTTATTGGCATGGTAGATATGGGTAATAACTATAGGTGAAGAGATAAAGTAGGTGTGGTAGTGAAAGTGAATAGAGAGTGATTTGAAAGGAATAGAAAGTGGTGGAAGAAAAATGGCGGGAAAAGGAGGTGATTGATTAATGGAGGTGTGATTGTAGTTGTTGGAATGGAGAAGGGGTGTGGTTTGTTAGGTATATGTGTAGGACCTGTGGGGGTGGGTGAGATTTGGGGGTAGGGTAGGGGAGCGGAGTGAGCCCGCAGGGCGAACAGAGCGGGTTAGAGCAAGTAAAAGAAGAGATCCAGAAACAATCAGAAAGCTGCAGATTGTTGTGGGGCACACGTTAACTCTAGGTAAATGGGAAGTTCCTTTGCAATAGGTGGGCAACAGGGGAGAGTTGAGTGGGGAGAGGGAATATAGGAAACAGAGGTGGTAGTAGCAAGTAAGGGGAGGAAAAAGGATGAGCAGAGAAGGTAATAAGGGGTAGAAATACTAGAGAAGAGAGAAGGGGTATAACACAGGCCAATATGAGGAGCCACCTAGTGGACAACAGCTAGGTCACAGCAAGCTGACAAGTGGACAAAAGACAAGAACATATATCCCAAGTCGTAATTTCAAGGGAGCATAGGGTTTATAGTTGGGGGGCGAGGTGGGACTGTCTGCTGGGAACCGGGTTCAGGAGTGAGACTTTAAACAAATAGTACCTGTTTTGCATTAATGATAACGAACAATTCAGTACACAGTTTGCACAGGGGAACAACATACTTTCTTTACTCCTTTGCAGGGAAAGACTTAAGCACAGGACACAAGTTTCTTTGGGGATGCAGGTTAGATGGTAGGACTTTGGATGGGTGTCTTTATTAACCAGGCAGATAGGTTCTTAAGTTCTGAATGCAGGGAGGAGGATGACAGCTGTGAAGGTTAGTGAGAAAAAAAAACAGTTAAGAGAATGGCCAGCAGTGATTTCAGTATAGAGTATATACAGTTAAGGAAGGAATACAGAGGAAATACAGTGGAGAAAAAAATACATATAGCACATACATTTACTGGAATGGCAACAAACATTCAGGAAGACTAACAATAGCTAGGGCTAACATACTGGATGTAGTCTACTATTTAGAAGTTAGGAGTATCTATACATTACTACTATGAGTCACAATCAGTTTGTTTGGTAGAGTCAGGCAATAAACATGTACAATCATCAATAGCAATTATGTAGACAGTTCTGTTGTACACCCCACAAAGCTATTATTAGGTTGTAGGTGTGTATACAGGATGGTAGAAAAATAAACTGTAAATCAGCAATATACAGCCATTCAGCTATTAATCTATGTATTCAAACCAGTCTCTTCAATTCTCAGCAATAAACGGCTAACATAGTCAGTTTAATAATGATATGAATAGGGAAGGCAGTATTCAGTTGTACTATAAACACCTCATATAAGTCAAACCCTGTCAAGTCTCTTCACAACTGAGTTTAAATAAAAGAGCAGGCTAGTTTCTAGTAGTGTGGGTTTTAACAAGAAAAGTATGTGGACAGTACCACCAGAGGTTAGAAGGAGTCAGTCTAAGTAACGCTTAATGATAGCACTATGCTAGGGTATAGATTAGGTCTCAGGGTGCCATTCTGGGAGAGAGGATAGGAATGGATAAATAGGATGACGGCATGGGAAATATGTAAATGTCCCCAAAATAGGATATGTAAATGCATGTACACTTCAAGCACAAGTCAGTAGCATAACATATGTAGATAGGACAGTACATACTGCTATTTGCACCTCCTTTGTGAGTATATTATGATATAAACACACACTATAGTAAAGATGTGATGGTCACACAAGGTTACATGTCAATGGAGGTGAATGTTTGTGATATAAACATCACTTACATGCTCACTGGAGACGACATTTAACAAATATGGTATATAAATTAGGGATATGTGCATACTGTGAAGATCTGAAAAATGACTTCCTTGAATATGGCTGACAAGTCACCATAACGCTTAACCAGTCAAGGACACATAGCAATAGACTTGTGGACAAATGTAGACAGAAACATGCATAATCATGGACACTTTTACAATATTACAGCCATTAATCAGCTATGTGAGTATAACGTTTTATACATGTTCTTCAGGAACAGACGTGTGCAACTGCAATGATTGTCAGTAGTCTATAAGTAGAATTCATGACCCCTTCCCCAAAAATTTCCGATTTTTGGATTGTTTAATAGGGACAGTGTTAAAAGTGCAGCTGAAATTAGGACCAATCATGGCCAGTTGATAGGTCTGCATGACACATAAGACACAATCACCACCTGCAAGAATCAAGCACATATCAACAATGCTGTCACTGAGCTGTGTATTTACTGGGTATAACAGAGAAAGATGTATCACACAGGAATCTAATAGAACACCTTGAAGAGAAGTCTGCACTGTCAAGTCCTAATGGGTATACATCCTAAACAATAGTTTTATATGGCTGACAAGACATGTGAGAGCTCACTGTGTCACATGTGATACACTTGAGTGAAGCATCCCTGGCTGACATAGGTATTGGCCATATTGATAGCAACACTTACAAACACCACACTATTATGAGTAGATTCCCTACATACAGCTGGGTATTGCATGCATGTGCCACATGCAATAGCAATGGATATTGTCTGCAGCATCTGCAATTGATGTGTGAATTAAGAAGTGATCCGTTATAATGAATAACAGCAGTATGAGAGAGTGAGGGTAATACTTCAACTGTGGTCATGTACATAGAAAGTACAGCAGTGCAAAGTCAAGTGTCAGTGACTGAGGAAGCTGAACCTGTGATATTGTATACATTCTAAACAATACATGGAGCACCCTCTATAAGTAATGTCAAACCTCAACAAATGTGCCTCAGAATCACTGTCCCCTGACATTGCCCATGAAAATGTTATACTGCCATGAACTTCTGGCATACATGCAAAGTATCAAGTGGTAATACTGATGTGATGCAGTGATGCAGTACAGTCACACTATAGTTGTACATAGGCTACAATTGCACTTCATAGGTCCTTATGTTCATAGGAAAGTACTGGGTTAATGGTCCATCAGCCAATACAAGCCTAGCCTGGTTTAATCCAAGTTTAGCAATTTTCAATAGCTAGTTGAATGAAGTTCACAGAGATATGAGACTATTCTATGTCATGTGATACCAACTGCCTCTGTCCATGAGGGTCATGTGCACCATTCCAGGAGTAATATTATTATTACACATCCGTTGATCTAACTTGCACTTGAAGAGTGTCAGGGAATGACTTTGATTTACATGAATGGGAAGCTTATTCCAGAGAAGGGGTAGTATCTGTGAGATGTATCTATCTCTCCAACATGATTTATTTATATCAGAGGCTAAGTTAAGATCCTTGGAATGAGTGATCCTCGTACAGTTTGATTTGTGAATGTGTAACATTTCCATCAGGGCTGAATTGGACACTATCTTGTAGACCAGTCACAGATCGTCCCTTAGTAGTCTGTAAGAAACAGAATACAGTGATAAGGCTTTCAATTTTTCTGTGTAGGATTGTTTTTATAACTTGTATCTTTCTGGTAAGAATACTTGGGGTTTGTTCCAGCTGTTGTAGAGGTTTTGTGAGGTACATGCCAAAGGGTGCATTATACTCAATTATTGGTGTAATGAAGGCCAAGTACAATGGAATTATAACAGCCTTTGATATGGATGCCATGATCTTAGTAATGATTTGTGCCAGTTAGGACTTTCTCACCATTGTGGATACAAGGTGGTTATATTTCAGGTTAGTATCAACCTGAGTATCCAGATCATGTACCAATGGGTCTACTCTCAGGAGGTTGCTGTCTATACTGTAATTAGGTGGAGTATTTGCTTTCCAAAAGTAAATAATTATGATTTTTTTTTATATTTAGTTTCTCTCTCCATGGCTCTGGCTACAACCCTTTGCATGCATTAATCCTTTCTGCATTATATCAGTATCATTTGTGGATTCAAAGATTGACCACACTTTGCAGTTATCCACAAACTTGGTCAGACAAAGATTATATACATTTGCATTCATTTCTGACAAATAAATACGAACAGGACAGAACCCAGTGCAGAAACCTTACTCAGGTTGATACTAATCTGAACTTTGATTACCCTGTGTCCACAGTGATGAGAAAGTCCTTCTGTGTGGCTCAACTCATAAGTAAGGGCATGGCATCCAAATCAGAGGATGTTATAATTCCATTTTACTTGGCCATCATCACACCAATAATTGAGTACAAGGCACCCTTTTGCATGTACATCACCAGATATATGCAAAAGCTGTAGCAAACCCAGAGTGTTCTCACCAGGAAGATACAGGCTATAAATAACAAGTCCTAAGTGGAAAGATTGAAAACCATATCATTGTAGTTTTTCTTCTACAGACTACTAAGGGGTGCTCTGTGTCTGACCTACAGGACAGTGTCTGATCAGGCCCAGTTGGAAATGTTGCACATTTATAAAGGAAATTACATGAGGGTCACTCATTCCAAGAATTTTAACCCTAAATGAATCATGTTGGAGAGATACATAGATGTCTCAGAGACTACCCCTTCTCTGGAACAAGCTTCCTATTCACGTAAAGCAAAACCCTAGTGCAACATAGATCAATGGATGTATAATCATAAACTTATTCTTTCGATGACACCCATGTCCCTCATGGACAGATGCATTCAGTATTGCATACCATAGCATAGGCTCATAGACTAGTACTCTCCTATGAACCTATAAACCTATGAACTGCAATTGTAGCCTAGGTATAGCTATAGTGTGACTGTACTGCATTATGGATGGAACAATATATCACATAAGTGTTACTACTTGATAGTTTGCATGGATACATATGTATGTATGCCAGGATTTCATGGCAGTATAACATTTTGACTGGCAATGTCAGGGGACAGTGATCATGTGGCACATGTCTTGAGGTTTGACATGTGATTATAAAAGATGTTCAATTCATTGTTTGGCATATGTACAATATTACAGTGAACGCTTCCTCAACCACTGACACTTGATTTTGCACTGCTGTACTTTCTGTGCACATGGGCATAGCTGATGCATTGCCATCAGTCTGACATACTGCTGTACCATTCATTATAATGGATCACTTCTTAATTCACATATCAGTTATTGATATTTCAGACAATATCCATTGGTATTACATGTGTCAAATTTATGCAGTACTTAGCTGTGGGTAGGGAATCCACTCATAACAGTGTGGCATTTGTATGTCTTGTTATCCGTATGGCCGATACGCCAATACTTACTTCAGCCAAGGATATTTTAGTCAAATGTATTATATTTGGCACAGTAAGCTCTCACACATCTGGTGGACTGTATGGAACTATTCCTTGGGATGTATATCCATTAGGATTTAACAGTGCTGATGTCCCCTCAGGTTGTTCTACTAGATGCTTATCTGATACATCTTTCAGTGTTGCAGTCAGTAAATACACAGCTCAGGGACGTCATTGATGGCATGAGTTTGATTCTTGCAGATGGTGATTGTGGCTTATATGTCATGCAGACCTATCAACTGGCCATTATTGGCCCTGATTTCAAATCCAAGTTTAACAATGTCCCTCTTAAACCATCAAAAATTGGTCATTTTTGGGGAAGGGGTAGTACATTCCACTTATAGAGTACTGACAATCATTAGAGTTGTAGACATCTGTTTCTAATGAATATGTATAATAAGTTACACTCACATACTCTGTCAATGCTACAGATTAATGGTCATAATACTGCAACAGTGTCCATGATTGTGCCTATTTCTGTCTGCATTTTCCAGGAGTCTATGGCCATGTGTCCCTGTTTGATTAAGAGATATATTAACATGTCAGTCATATTCAAGCAAGTCATTTTGCAGATCTTCAGTGTATGCACATACCCCTAGTTTATATGCCATCCTTGCTAAATGCCTGTCCAGTGAGCACATCACTGAAGTTTATATCACAAACGTTCACTTCCATTGACATGTGTGACCGTCATTTAAATACTATCATGTGTGTTTATATCATAATATAATTAGTCAGGAGGTGTGAGCAGCAGCTCATGTGCTATCTGCATATGTGCTTAATGTGCTACTTACTTGAGATGGAAGTGTACACACATTGACATATCCTATTTTGGGGACATTTACATATTTCCCATGCCCTCTTCCTCTTTATTCATTCTTATCATTCATGTCTGTGCCCATTTTCATCAGCACACTTTCCCTGCCCAGTGTACATTTCCTTGTATTTGCTCTTCCTGTTTAACCCACCCCCTTCATTATTTCATTCAGCAAATGATTTTTTTTAGTGTATATTGCAGTGAGTGCATTTTCTTTACTGTGTTATTACTGCTGGTGTTGCAGTATTTTTAACCCTGGTAGTCATTGTGGTTGTCTGAGTAATTTTCCTGAGCACATTTGCTCTTAAGCAAATTTGAATGCTCTTTTTTTCTATTTTCTATCTGCTCTGCATGGTTTCCTGGCCAGAGACACTGTTGCTGGTCACAAAACTTGTATACGATTAAGCATGATGAACAGCATTAATATGCGATTAGTGCTGCTGCTCATCACATGATGAGCAGCATTAATATGCGATTAGTGCTGCTGCTCATCACATGATGAACAGCATTAATATGCGATTAGTGCTGCTGCTCATCACATGATGAACAGCATTAATATGCGATTAGTGCTGCTGCTCATTACATGATGAGCAGCATTAATATGCGATTAGTGCTGCTGCTCATCACATGATGAGCAGCATTAATATGCGATTAGTGCTGCTGCTCATCACATGATGAACAGCATTAATATGCGATTAGTGCTGCTGCTCATCACATGATGAGCAGCATTAATATGCGATTAGTGCTGCTGCTCATCACGCTAACAAGTAAACTCTCTATGTAAGCTTTACGAGAAGCCTGCATGGAGTTTATTGAATCTCTGGGATTGTCTTTGCCTTTCATCCCTCTTAGCATTAGGTATCCAAGTATGCAGATGACATAACTGTTTGTCAGACTCATTGTTAGCAATCAGAACGATATTATATCATGAAATACATACTTAGAGGTATAACTGTGGCTTTCTCATTATTATCGAAAATAACAGCGATTTACCGTTTAGCGTTTTATTGTGGAGGACAAACAAAAACAGAGTAAGCGCTTTCACGTCCTGCGACGCTTCATCAGACTTCAATGAGAATCATTAAAAACATCACCTTAAATACTTTTTCATTCATTGGTATATATTAATTAGCATAAATAATTGATGACAATTCATACGTCACAGTGTTAACCCAATAAAGCCATACAATATATATATATATGTATATGCAGGAGTTAAAACGCATTCTATAAAACATTTCTCTACAGGAATCAATATTAAAAATGTATATATTAATAAATTGTATATAATAACTTAATAAATTTAGGTATACATACAAAAACTCTTGAAATACATCTTGTGAAATATTTGATTGATGTTTCAGTGGTCGGGCTGCTAGGAAAGGTTTTAAAGTGACCTTATCATTTAAGCCATATTTACAAGCCTGTAGCCTAACAATCCACTTGTTTTCTATCTCTTCCAATTTATTTCTAAAATCACCTAATCTACAAGTCCTTGCTACTATTTCTAAAACCTGAAATCTAAAAGAATGATTGAGACCACAGTCAAGTACGTGTTGTGCTAGTGCATTGGTACCATTTTCCTTTTGTATCGCATATATATGCTCCTAACACGTTCCCTTAATGTTCTATAGGTTTTGCCTATATAAAATTTGGGACATGCCTGACACTGACTTAGATAAACTACATCAATGGTTCTACAATCGGCATATTTCATGAAAGTATATGTTTTTCCAGTGTATGGATGTTTAAAAATATTACTGGTTTCTATATACTTGCATTGATTGCAGGTACGACAAGGATATGTACCTATCCTCTGTGTGGAAATGTGCTGATTCTTATTTTCTTCATAGCATAATAATCTGTTTAGAGATTTCATATTTCTATATGCTAAGCTGGGTTTGTCACCTACTACCTGTCTAAGTTTATCATCACTTGTTAAGAACCTCCAATTGTTGTCGATTATCTGTTTAATATGCTTATTCCTATTGGTAAATGGAATTACCAGTCTATTATTTCTGGTAGTGTTACTTGAACCAGAGTGATAACAATTATGTCCATTCCTTCTATTGAAGAATGGTGTCCCTTTGCTGTTCCTATATTTATTTCCCTCCCAATAGCTTCTTGTACCTCTGTTTCCTTATATCCTCTGGACATAAAATTTTTCTTCAAACTACATTGTTCCTGTCTAAAGGCGATTTCATCTGTTGTTAATCTAGAAATTCTGAGTGTCTGATTCTCTACTATATTGTGATGTATATGCCTGGGGTGCATGCTGTTCCTATGCAACAAATGATTTTTCCAGCATGATTTTCTAAAAAGTTCCGTTTCGATCCCTTCTCTACCTTTAATTAAGCTGACATCTAAAAAGTCTATCATTTGATCTGAATGTTTAGTTTCAAAGGCTAGGAAATTGGTTGTTCCATTGATATAATGAATGAAATCATATAGTTGTTCTATGGTTCCACCCCATACAATGAAAACGTCATCTACAAAACGACTATAATATTTCAAAACACTCATATATTGCACGTTGCCTAGCACATATGTCCCTTCCCAATATGCCAATACCAAATTGGCATAGGAATTGGCACAGGGGGTGCCCATTGCCACCCCCTGTTTTTGTAGATAATATGATTTGTCATATGATAGAACATTGTTCTCCAGAACAATTTCTAGTAGCAACATCCATTTGATGACCAGATCATTGCTGATGTTATTCTCAAGTAGATATAGTCTCACATATTCTATTCCAATGTTGTTTGGTATGGAGGTAAAAAGTGATTTGACATCCAATGTTACAAAGTAGTCATTCTTAGCAATAGGTTCACTCTTATCGTATGCAGATAAATTTTCTAAAAAATGCTGTGTGTCTCTTAATATATGTCGTGTGGCTTGAATTATGGGTTTGAACATCTTGTCTAAGTATATTAAGAGGGGTTCCGTTAGCCATCCTTTACTTGAGACTATAGGTCTCAAAGGGGGGTCCAATAATGCCTTATGTATTTTAGGAAGTCCCCTGAATGTAGGAATCAGGGGATTTTCAGTGAGAAAATATTTATATAAGTCACCATCTATAATTCTGTTTAGCATTAGGTCATATATGTGTCCATGTACATTTTTAATCAATTTATTTAACATGTATCCATTCAACGGACAATATGTCTCACTGTCAGATAGCATATCTCTTATTTTACCGTCATAGATTTCACTGTCCATTATTACGATTGCTCCCCCTTTGTCTGCCTGTCTAATAACAATGTCCCTATTGCTCTGTAAATCTCTTAATGCGGCTTTCTCCTCTTTAGACATATTATAAAAATCTGGTTTCCTACTAGTATCACTGTATAAGTCATGTAAATCAGCTTCACAAGCTCTATCAAATGCATCCAACATAGGATGTTGCTTCGGTACAAACATAGAGGGTTTCTTAAAAATATTGGCATTATTTCCTTGATTATTAACAGTGTCATTATCAAATAACAATTTCAAGCCAATGTTTCTTGTATATAGCTTAATATCCATCACAATATCAGCAATGTCAATCGAGCTGGATGGAATAAAATTCAGTCCTTTATTTAGAACTGACAGTTCGTATTCAGTAAGAACATACCTGGATATATTGGTAACTAAGCCCTCTGAATAGGTTTCAGGGCTTTCTTTTGCTGTTTGTAAATTTCTTCTGTGTTCTTTCTTTTCCTCTGGTTGTTGTTGAAAGACCAAGTCCTTCTTTCGAAAGTCTTGATAGGCATCGGAAAAGATGGAAAAAACTCAGGTTCCTCAAAAACATCTTCATTGGCAGTTCCTAGAAACATGTCAATTGTAGGTTGTTTTCTCCGTACATCTCTATGTGTGACCACATCTGCAGAGTTGGAGTTAACAGCCGGAGATATGTCTGTTATATCTTCGGAGTGTACTAAGGCTTCGACAATGACTTGTCGAGATGGATTACTGATGGTTTGAAGTTTTTCGTTCCCTGTTTGTTGCTCCTTCATTCCTTGTCGCACACAACTAGACGTCGTATTAGCGGATGATGTAACAGTGGGAGGAGTTCTTTTCAAACTCGCCGTCTCATCGTGGCGATTGTTGAATGTAGTTTTATTGACAGTTCCGTTGTTAAAGGAATTACCATTCTCTCTCGGCCAAGAAAACACCTGGCCTTTTTGAAAGTCCACAAAGTCCCTTTCCAATTTCCTCTTTTTATCAGATAGGGACTTATTGTCAATTGAACAGGCCATCAACTTCAAATCATTAAGCAATGTTTCAAGCTCTTTAGTATTAAGTATTCTTTTTATTTCTGTTTCAAGCTCCTTGATCTCCAACCTAAGTGTTTTCTCCACTGTTTCATATTGCTCGATTAAAATCCTTATATAGGAAAAGCTAGTGTCCAAATTCAGCTTTTGCCATTTGGCCAGAAGTTCGGGATGAGCCGTTCTGAATGTAGGCATCTTAAGGATGCGAAGACCCCTTGGGACAAGTTTAAAACTAAGGCAGGCTTCCTCTCACTATACTTAGACAAGATGTTCAAACCCATAATTCAAGCCACACGACATATATTAAGAGACACACAGCATTTTTTAGAAAATTTATCTGCATACGATAAGAGTGAACCTATTGCTAAGAATGACTACTTTGTAACATTGGATGTCAAATCACTTTTTACCTCCATACCAAACAACATTGGAATAGAATATGTGAGACTATATCTACTTGAGAATAACATCAGCAATGATCTGGTCATCAAATGGATGTTGCTACTAGAAATTGTTCTGGAGAACAATGTTCTATCATATGACAAATCATATTATCTACAAAAACAGGGGGTGGCAATGGGCACCCCCTGTGCCAATTCCTATGCCAATTTGGTATTGGCATATTGGGAAGGGACATATGTGCTAGGCAACGTGCAATATATGAGTGTTTTGAAATATTATAGTCGTTTTGTAGATGACGTTTTCATTGTATGGGGTGGAACCATAGAACAACTATATGATTTCATTCATTATATCAATGGAACAACCAATTTCCTAGCCTTTGAAAGTAAACATTCAGATCAAATGATAGACTTTTTAGATGTCAGCTTAATTAAAGGTAGAGAAGGGATCAAAACGGAACTTTTTAGAAAATCATGCTGGAAAAATCATTTGTTGCATAGGAACAGCATGCACCCCAGGCATATACATCACAATATAGTAGAGAATCAGACACTCAGAATTTCTAGATTAACAACAGATGTAATCGCCTTTAGACAGGAACAATGTAGTTTGAAGAAAAATTTTATGTCCAGAGGATATAAGGAAACAGAGGTACAAGAAGCTATTGGGAGGGGAAATAAATATAGGAACAGCAAAGGGACACCATTCTTCAATAGAAGGAATGGACATAATTGTTATCACTCTGGTTCAAGTAACACTACCAGAAATAATAGACTGGTAATTCCATTTACCAATAGGAATAAGCATATTAAACAGATAATCGACAACAATTGGAGGTTCTTAACAAGTGATGATAAACTTAGACAGGTAGTAGGTGACAAACCCAGCTTAGCATATAGAAATATGAAATCTCTAAACAGATTATTATGCTATGAAGAAAATAAGAATCAGCACATTTCCACACAGAGGATAGGTACATATCCTTGTCGTACCTGCAATCAATGCAAGTATATAGAAACCAGTAATATTTTTAAACATCCATACACTGGAAAAACATATACTTTCATGAAATATGCCGATTGTAGAACCATTGATGTAGTTTATCTAAGTCAGTGTCAGGCATGTCCCAAATTTTATATAGGCAAAACCTATAGAACATTAAGGGAACGTGTTAGGGAGCATATATATGCGATACAAAAGGAAAATGGTACCAATGCACTAGCACAACACGTACTTGACTGTGGTCTCAATCATTCTTTTAGATTTCAGGTTTTAGAAATAGTAGCAAGGACTTGTAGATTAGGTGATTTTAGAAATAAATTGGAAGAGATAGAAAACAAGTGGATTGTTAGGCTACAGGCTTGTAAATATGGCTTAAATGATAAGGTCACTTTAAAACCTTTCCTAGCAGCCCGACCACTGAAACATTAATCAAATATTTCACAAGATGTATTTTAAGAGTTTTTGTATGTATATTTAAATTTATTAAGTTATTATATACATTTTATTAATATATACATTTTTAATATTGATTCCTGTAGAGAAATGTTTTATAGAATGCGTTTTAACTCCTGCATATACATATATATATATTGTATGGCTTTATTGGGTTAACACTGTGACGTATGAATTGTCATCAATTATTTATGCTAATTAATATATACCAATGAATGAAAAAGTATTTAAGGTGATGTTTTTAATGATTCTCATTGAAGTCTGATGAAGCGTCGCAGGACGTGAAAGCGCTTACTCTGTTTTTGTTTGTTCTCAACAATAAAACGCTAAACGGTAAATCGCTGTTGTTTTCGTGAATTTATAGCCATTGGTGCACTCTTGTTTCTCTTTTGCATTTGTTTCTCGTTGTTCCAGAGTGCTTTACCCAGCAGTTTGTTTCTTTTTATTGATTTACTTGTCGTAAGATACTGCTGAGACATGGCTATTGAACCTGTGCAAATACAAGGTTCTCCGACTATGGGGTCAAACGAATTGTTTTGTCTACAAGAGTTTATGGAAATTAACATCAACCCATTGCTGAAATTAACAACTAAAGAACTTGCCAGCATTGACAATGACCGCACAAATATGAAGCGTAATATGGACATTGTGCTGACTACACGGCGGCTTGAAACCAAATTACAGAAACTAAAAAACGTACAATGGCAGAAATTCCATATGGAAGCCTGCCTTAGTTTTAAACTTGTCCCAAGGGGTCTTCGCATCCTTAAGATGCCTACATTCGGAACGGCTCATCCCGAACTTCTGGCCAAATGGCAAAAGCTGAATTTGGACACTAGCTTTTCCTATATAAGGATTTTAATCGAGCAATATGAAACAGTGGAGAAAACACTTAGGTTGGAGATCAAGGAGCTTGAAACAGAAATAAAAAGAATACTTAATACTAAAGAGCTTGAAACATTGCTTAATGATTTGAAGTTGATGGCCTGTTCAATTGACAATAAGTCCCTATCTGATAAAAAGAGGAAATTGGAAAGGGACTTTGTGGACTTTCAAAAAGGCCAGGTGTTTTCTTGGCCGAGAGAGAATGGTAATTCCTTTAACAACGGAACTGTCAATAAAACTACATTCAACAATCGCCACGATGAGACGGCGAGTTTGAAAAGAACTCCTCCCACTGTTACATCATCCGCTAATACGACGTCTAGTTGTGTGCGACAAGGAATGAAGGAGCAACAAACAGGGAACGAAAAACTTCAAACCATCAGTAATCCATCTCGACAAGTCATTGTCGAAGCCTTAGTACACTCCGAAGATATAACAGACATATCTCCAGCTGTTAACTCCAACTCTGCAGATGTGGTCACACATAGAGATGTACGGAGAAAACAACCTACAATTGACATGTTTCTAGGAACTGCCAATGACGATGTTTTTGAGGAACCTGAGGTTTTTCCATCTTTTCCGATGCCTATCAAGACTTTCGAAAGAAGGACTTGGTCTTTCAACAACAACCAGAGGAAAAGAAAGAACACAGAAGAAATTTATGAACAGCAAAAGAAAGCCCTGAAACCTATTCAGAGGGCTTAGTTACCAATATATCCAGGTATGTTCTTACTGAATACGAACTGTCAGTTCTAAATAAAGGACTGAATTTTATTCCATCCAGCTCGATTGACATTGCTGATATTGTGATGGATATTAAGCTATATACAAGAAACATTGGCTTGAAATTGTTATTTGATAATGACACTGTTAATAATCAAGGAAATAATGCCAATATTTTTAAGAAACCCTCTATGTTTGTACCGAAGCAACATCCTATGTTGGATGCATTTGATAGAGCTTGTGAAGCTGATTTACATGACTTATACAGTGATACTAGTAGGAAACCAGATTTTTATAATATGTCTAAAGAGGAGAAAGCCGCATTAAGAGATTTACAGAGCAATAGGGACATTGTTATTAGACAGGCAGACAAAGGGGGAGCAATCGTAATAATGGACAGTGAAATCTATGACGGTAAAATAAGAGATATGCTATCTGACAGTGAGACATATTGTCCGTTGAATGGATACATGTTAAATAAATTGATTAAAAATGTACATGGACACATATATGACCTAATGCTAAACAGAATTATAGATGGTGACTTATATAAATATTTTCTCACTGAAAATCCCCTGATTCCTACATTCAGGGGACTTCCTAAAATACATAAGGCATTATTGGACCCCCCTTTGAGACCTATAGTCTCAAGTAAAGGATGGCTAACGGAACCCCTCTCAATATACTTAGACAAGATGTTCAAACCCATAATTCAAGCCACACGACATATATTAAGAGACACACAGCATTTTTTAGAAAATTTATCTGCATACGATAAGAGTGAACCTATTGCTAAGAATGACTACTTTGTAACATTGGATGTCAAATCACTTTTTACCTCCATACCAAACAACATTGGAATAGAATATGTGAGACTATATCTACTTGAGAATAACATCAGCAATGATCTGGTCATCAAATGGATGTTGCTACTAGAAATTGTTCTGGAGAACAATGTTCTATCATATGACAAATCATATTATCTACAAAAACAGGGGGTGGCAATGGGCACCCCCTGTGCCAATTCCTATGCCAATTTGGTATTGGCATATTGGGAAGGGACATATGTGCTAGGCAACGTGCAATATATGAGTGTTTTGAAATATTATAGTCGTTTTGTAGATGACGTTTTCATTGTATGGGGGTGGAACCATAGAACAACTATATGATTTCATTCATTATATCAATGGAACAACCAATTTCCTAGCCCTTGAAAGTAAACATTCAGATCAAATGATAGACTTTTTAGATGTCAGCTTAATTAAAGGTAGAGAAGGGATCGAAACGGAACTTTTTAGAAAATCATGCTGGAAAAATCATTTGTTGCATAGGAACAGCATGCACCCCAGGCATATACATCACAATATAGTAGAGAATCAGACACTCAGAATTTCTAGATTAACAACAGATGAAATCGCCTTTAGACAGGAACAATGTAGTTTGAAGAAAAATTTTATGTCCAGAGGATATAAGGAAACAGAGGTACAAGAAGCTATTGGGAGGAAATAAATATAGGAACAGCAAAGGGACACCATTCTTCAATAGAAGGAATGGACATAATTGTTATCACTCTGGTTCAAGTAACACTACCAGAAATAATAGACTGGTAATTCCATTTACCAATAGGAATAAGCATATTAAACAGATAATCGACAACAATTGGAGGTTCTTAACAAGTGATGATAAACTTAGACAGGTAGTAGGTGACAAACCCAGCTTAGCATATAGAAATATGAAATCTCTAAACAGATTATTATGCTATGAAGAAAATAAGAATCAGCACATTTCCACACAGAGGATAGGTACATATCCTTGTCGTACCTGCAATCAATGCAAGTATATAGAAACCAGTAATATTTTTAAACATCCATACACTGGAAAAACATATACTTTCATGAAATATGCCGATTGTAGAACCATTGATGTAGTTTATCTAAGTCAGCGTCAGGCATGTCCCAAATTTTATATAGGCAAAACCTATAGAACATTAAGGGAACGTGTTAGGGAGCATATATATGCGATACAAAAGGAAAATGGTACCAATGCACTAGCACAACACGTACTTGACTGTGGTCTCAATCATTCTTTTAGATTTCAGGTTTTAGAAATAGTAGCAAGGACTTGTAGATTAGGTGATTTTAGAAATAAATTGGAAGAGATAGAAAACAAGTGGATTGTTAGGCTACAGGCTTGTAAATATGGCTTAAATGATAAGGTCACTTTAAAACCTTTCCTAGCAGCCCGACCACTGAAACATTAATCAAATATTTCACAAGATGTATTTCAAGAGTTTTTGTATGTATACCTAAATTTATTAAGTTATTATATACATTTTATTAATATATACATTTTTAATATTGATTCCTGTAGAGAAATGTTTTATAGAATGCGTTTTAACTCCTGCATATACATATATATATATTGTATGGCTTTATTGGGTTAACACTGTGACGTATGAATTGTCATCAATTATTTATGCTAATTAATATATACCAATGAATGAAAAAGTATTTAAGGTGATGTTTTTAATGATTCTCATTGAAGTCTGATGAAGCGTCGCAGGACGTGAAAGCGCTTACTCTGTTTTTGTTTGTCCTCCACAATAAAACGCTAAACGGTAAATCGCTGTTATTTTCGTGAATTTATAGCCATTGGTGCACTCTTGTTTCTCTTTTGCATTTGTTTCTCGTTGTTCCAGAGTGCTTTACCCAGCAGTTTGTTTCTTTTTATTGATTTTCTCATTATTATCAATCAGAATGATATTATATCACGAAATATATACTTTAGAGGTATAACTATGTTGCTTAAGGAGCATGGTATCTTTTTGACCATTACAAAGTATGAAGTGTTAAATTTTGACCCTGTTATGGTGGATACACCCACAGTAATTGATTAAGATATTCTAGAATTCTCATATATTAAGAGATTTTGGGATAATTCTCAGTAGTGATCTATCATCTAAGAATAATGCTAGACATGTTAGACGTATGGCATTTCAAACTGTTAACCCCTGTATGTCCTTGTAGAGATGTACGTCTAATGCACGAGACCAAAAGCTGAGTATAATGCTACATTCTGGGCTTATACTAGCAGTGATTTATGATTGCTAGAGGATATTGTTTAGAAACTATCTCAAAGAATACCATTATTCAGGGAAATGAACTATCCCAAATAGCTCAAAGTTTTATTTTTATTTACTTGCTGATATGCTATGAGTAGATTATATTAATGGTACAAGGCTATGCATGACTAGTGATAAGGGCAATGCTCTGACTGGAGTTATATGAAATTTAGAAAATTATTAGAAATTACAGTTGATCTTACAGCCTTCCTGCTACCAAAATTGCTGTTGGAATAGTCTTGCATTGTCTGCTATGCATTCCTAAAAAAATATATATATTGAAAAGTTGACTGGACTTGCAGGTTGACCCCAATGTTTCTCATCAAATGTATTGGAGTCTGTGCTCAGTGTTGGCCTATTCGCCTGAACACAGCTGTTGTTGAACTATAAAAGTATGACTCTTATTGTTAAATTAATATTACATGGCACTATATGCCATAAATTAGCAAGACTGTGTTTGTTCTTTTGGCATTCTTCTGTCATGCATTATCCCTGACATTTTGTGTCAGCTGACTCTAGCATTAACCTCCATATCGAAAAATCCTTTCTCCTCAACCATTCCTACTAGATACTTGAAGCTAACATGTTCTTCTGTTTTCCCTTCTATATTAGTTTTAAGCATCCTATGATTTCCACATTTATTGACTACTGGCTTGGCTGTGTCCAGCATCATCCCACACTCCTTTTGCTTTGCATTCCAGCCACTTATCATTTGCTGACGTTCCTGTTCAAAGTTTGAATGTAATGCCATTATTTTCTACTTACAAATTGATCTGTGTCTTCTGACCTCTTCACTTATGTGTAAAAAGCAATGGACTCAGAGTGGAAACCTTATGCATACTAGCTCCCACTGGTAACCCATCTATGAGTCTGAAGCCCTCTGTGAGTTTGAACAAAGTTTATACTTTTGTCATTGGGTACCTCTACATAGCCTTTACTAATTGTACCGAAGCTTCCGGGACATCAAACCATTACAGAACTGCCTGAGTCAGATTTCTTGGCAGTTGGATGCTTACTCCAAGTCTAGAAATGCCTAGTTGGAATCTTTCCTCTCATTTCCACTGTCTTCTTCACCATCTATCAGACTGGAAGCACTGGGTCAGTTGTAGTGCATTCTGATCTGAATCAAAATTGATAATTTCCCACCTTGCTTTCTTCTACTTGTCTTCTTTTATCCATCTCTCCTGTAGACTTATGCAGTATGATAGGATCTTGGTACCTGTATACTGTCAACAGCTATGAATATCCATTGTTCTTGTACACTGGCACTGGAATGTTTATCAGCTACTCATCAGCAAGCTCTTTTCTACCAAAAGAAGAGTCAAAGTTTCAAAACTTTGAACTGCAAATGGGTGAGACCATAAGGTCAAAGTTTTGAAACTTTGAAATTGTAATAAAAAAAATAAAAACAATTTTTTTTTACATTTTCACAGGGAGGTCAAGCCCCCCCTGCACCCCTCACACTCCCTGCTAAATAAATATGCCAATTTCTAGATCACACTACAGTGAGGAAAATGGTAAATTTCCTATTCCACGCTGTACTGTGATCTCCATTCAAAACGTTCGAAGTTTCAAAACTATGATCTTATGTACTCGACCATTTGCAGTTTGAAGTTTTGAAACTTTCGAGCTTGTGAAGAGAATCCATATATATATACATATATATATATATATATATATATATATATATATATATATATAGATAGATAGATAGACAAAAGGAAGACATTACAAATATTTATTTTATGAAATAAATACATTTAAATACAGTAAAGAGTATTTACATATACCTTCATTTTAATCTTTATTATATTTAGCAATCAGCATCTCCAGCTTGTCCTAACAATTTTTTTGCTACATAGGCTCATAGGATCATAGGAAGTTGCTAAGCTAATGGGCCAAGGCCCCTTACAAGCCTATCCAAGTACAAACCCTGTTCCCAACCCTCCTGGAGATGGGCAGTCATCACTAAATGCAATCTTGGGTATTGACTAGATTTTGATGGCATTAGATTGGGATGAAATGGCTCATCTTAAAATTACTTCCGGGTCAATAATCTAGTAATCCCCTATGAACCTATGATTCTATGATCCAAGAATATCAAGGTATTAAGTGGAACTAAGTCAGCAACTACTGCCCCTGTCCAAGAGGAACACAGATGAAACTCCTTGGGTGAATTTGGGGTTTCCCACCCAATCTTCAAAATTACACTTAAATAGGGTCAGCGAGGGGCTCTGTTTCATTTGATTCCAGAGGAGAGATAACCTCTGTGAAACATATCTGTGTCTCCAGCAAGTCCTGTTGACGTCACATACTAGGCTGTGTTCCCTAGAGTGAGTGCATCTTATATCACTTGATTTCGAATGTGCAGAATTTCTGTTAGAGCAGGATCTGAGATTACTTTATATGCAAGACAGAGGTCACCTCCGAGTAGTCTGTAAGACACAGGGTAGAGTGACATTGATTTCAGTCTGTCAATGTATGATATGCTGAAGACCTTGACTTTTCTTTGTAAGAAACCTTTGAAGTATTTCCAGTTGCTGCAGGTGCCTGGGGAGGTACATAGCAAAGGTGGCATTGTACTATATTATTGGTCTGATGAGTGCGGAGTACGGGGGTTATAACCTCTTTTGCTCTGGATATAATGCCCTTACTTATGAGAGGGACAATATAGATAGCCTTTCTTACCACTGTCGTGACATGATTGTCAAAGGAAAGGTTGCTGTCAACCTGTGTGCCCAAATCTCTCACCACTGACTGCGTGCTTAAGGTATTGTTATTAATGTGGTAATCTGCAGGGATGTCACCCTTACTGAAGGGGATGATAATGCATTTTTTTACAGACCTCAACTTCTTTGTTTTTATTTCATTACTACATAAAATAGTGACTTAATCTAGAAAATCTTTAAACAAAATAATTTTCTAGTGATAGTTTTTTATGGCAATTACAAGAAGACTCCAAAACATTCCATATTAGTTATTGCTAATTAAAAGGGAACCAGAGCATTTGTTAGGATTGCTGATCTTGTAGGATTACAGTTATCAATCCATATTCCCTTAAACAAATGCTTACTTCTTCTCAAAATCCCTGTAATGTCTTACAATCCATAAATATGTGTATTCAGTCAGTTCTAGTTATTATATTACATCCACGACATCTTTATCATTTCCACACTGACCTCATCTAAGCCTGCAATTTTCCCCTGGTTTCATCTTCCTTGTGCACTTAGTACTTATTCTAGGAAGTGTTGTCCTTCCTCTTTCAATAGAGGTTGTTCATGCAGCAGTACAGCTTCTGTATCTTTTTTATTTTTTCGTTTAGAAGCTCCATGATGTACCCATTCCATCCGCCCTTGATGTTCTCAGACTGGCAAGCAGATTGCTGCTAGCATCCTTTATGAAAGGTGACTGCTAATTATATCCTGTACTTTTGTCATTGCCTAGCAACCTGATAGAGGTTTGTTGTGACATTGGCTTAACCACTTCCCAGAAGATGGTGGACATTCTCTGAAGCCTTGTTCTTTGTCACTGTTCTCTTAGCCTCCTTGTTATTCAACCAGCATTGCCTCTTTGCCTGATACAACTTTTCCTGCACTCTTTCTTTCTTTCTTTTGATAACTTCCTGGAATTCTACATTCTGTCACCAGCTTTCTTTATGTACCTTATCTCCATATGTGTCTTGACCACATAGCTGTTTTATCATTTTAGCGCATGCTGTTTTAAAACAGTGCTATTATTTTTTTCTTTTGCCTATTTTCTCTTCTTCCTGAGGCACTACAGCTTTTAGTATTGCTTTGAAGTCCTATGCTTTCACTACAGTCAACTTTCAGGTCTTTGATCTATTTTCTGTTGCCCTTATAGTATTCTCTGACCACTGCTTGCAGGTGATTTTAACCACCATTGTTTTATGCTTGGGAGAACTGTTTCACTAGGGTGACTTTGCAGTCTCTGATTTCAGCCAAATACCCTAACCTCATTAGGAGGAAGTTTACCTAAGTTATGTGTTGATCCTGCCCATAAGTGATCATGTGACTGTCTTTCTTGGCAGGTATGTGCCGGCCACTCCTATGCTATTTGCCAGATAGATTGCAATATCAGTAAATATAACATGCAGATAAGAGGTAATAAACATATAAGAAGCAATCAATTGGTCAGGTAATTGGTGCAGAGGTTTAAAGCTATGATTTGTTAACCCGCAGCTTCCTGTAGCCAAAGGTTTGATTCCTTTAGCCTTTGTTTGCCTAACCATGTGAATCACTTAACTAGATATTGCTCCCCAGCTGAGTCTGAAAAAAGGTCCCTGTTAATCAGTACTCTATCCTGGTTAACACATGCAAATAAAATAAACTCATGAATAAAAATCAATAGTACATGTCAGAAATCACAATGCACATCATAAAATGTCATGTTACAAACATATAGGGAAATCTAAGTCAACAAGGAACACACCTTTTTCCCCAGTATTTATTCTGGTTAAACCATTGCTTCATTGTTTTGGAAGTAAGACTTGATTACTTATTCAAATTTCAGTAGAATGGTTTCCTCTTTAAAGACAATCCCCGGGATTCAGGAACGGCCGTTTTTCCGTGCATGAACAGAGTAGTAGCTCCTGCATGGAAAATGGCCATCGAGCAATCCAGGAAATTGCAGTTTTCATGTGCAAAGCGTCCCTACACTGTTTGTGCATGGAAATCCGGCAAATATGCAAATCACCTCATTTGCTGATAAAAAACATGCAAATGAGGAGATTTTGCAATCCATGAAGCTGGCCAGACTCTGTACAGGAACAGTGTCAGAGCAGAGATATATTCAGTTAGTAACTGAATACATTTCTGCATTTGAGCAAATGGAGGCAGGACAACTCGTGGAAAGCATGTATTACAGTCAAACACACATACCAATGGCTAAATACAAGGCCAATGGCATTAATAAATGTTTATTTTTTTTTTTAAATTAAACTTTTTTTTGGCCGATCATGGCCATTTAAGCTTAGGGCAGTGGCACACAAATGTGATTGTGCCGAAAAAAAAAAAAGAGAGAAAACTCAATTTTAAGATAATTCTGCATTTTGCCATTATAGTCAATGGCATGCAGAATGTAAACAATATGAGGGAGCACTCTTTGTCAAGGGGAAAGGATCCGTCTAAGTGCAGTAACTAAGGATGTACACACTGGAGTATGCAAATGAAGGGAATTATACTGAATCACAGATTTCCTCAAAGTGTCAGCTTGTACCTAATCATGTATGTGCAGCAATACAACAGTGCAAGTATAAGAGCTGAATGACGTCATAAGGTGGTGTGTCATGCTTGCTGTAAGCTCATTGGAGCTCTGTGGCTCGTGTTTGCCCTTAGCTAAGAACAGCTAAGGAAGGGGGTGTGTCTGAGGATGCATTGTCTTATTCCATGCAATGCAGAGCATGCTTGCATCCAGGGAGGGCCATTTCTGCTTTAAAGTGCTTATATTAGCGAAATGGCAGCGGGAAAAAAAAAAAACAGAGGCAATAGCAGAACTGTTTACATTTGAGCACTGGGTATGCGATGCGCGGCTTAAATAGGGAAGAAGTGGGAAGGGAAAACAGCAGTAGGAAGGCAATCAAAGAGAACTAGCATAGCTGGCAGGTGGAATGTATCAGAATCAGCCAATTACACATGCAGCAGCCCAGCACACTAATATAAACTATGCAAACACCCTACAGACTAGTTTTCCCACAAACTCTACACCTCTAGTGTACACAGACGGGGGATTTTTAACTGGCAAAAATAACTAAATATGTTAGAGGCTGCTGCAGCTTTACTCCATCAATATGTGCTAGAGACTGAGGCTGGTGAGGAGGAGAATGCTGACAACCGACCAGCAGTGAGGAGGAGGAAAAGAGTGTACAGACCCAGGGTAACCTACCAGGGCTTACATGAGCTGGAGATAGTAGAGCACTATAGGGTAGACACGGACATTCTACAACAAATCATTGAGCTGTGCTTGCCACACCTTACACACAGAACTAATAGAGGGGAACCCATCTCAGTGGATACCAAGGTATGTCATTGCTTAAAAATACTAGCCACCGGTACCTTCCAAAGACCAACTGGGGATATCATGGGGGTCTCACAGGCATCAGCATCTAGGTTACTCCACCAGTTCTTGGATGCCATGACATAGCATGCCAATGAGCACATATATTTCCCCACTGCCTGTGAGGCACTGACAAAACGTATGTGTCTCTTCCACCATGTAGAAGAATACCCTGAAGTAGTTGGTGCTATAGACTGCACGCACATCCACATCAAAGCACCACCTGGTGAGTCGGGCAGGGTCTACATAAACTGCAAGGGCTTTCCCTCCATCAACTGCCAGGTTGTGTGCGATGCCCAGGGCATTATCATGAATGTGTGTGCTAGCAGCCCTGGAAGTACTCTCCAGCTACATGTAGACAAATGTTCATAGTATTTGCCATGCTACACAGTATGATCCTGCAGAAACAGCTGCAGCAGAAACAGCCCGGGGAAGGGCAACACTGCTCCCCCACATGTCACATCACAATGTAAAACAGTACAAATATCAGAATATCTATGCTACAACCAAACATGTCACACAAGCAGCACAGACAGCAATAGTTACAGTATCCCCTGTATGTTAAGCCCATTGTGTCTCCATATTGACAACCTATCTATAGATATCCAGTAGAAACAGTTTGCTAGGTGTACCTGTAGCACACAAAACCCTGAACTGGAGTCCAACCCTCCCTGGAATGGATGCACACACTCAATACATAAGGTCATACTGGGCATGCTCCTACACTTAGAGAAATGAAGCCCATGTCTCACAACACAGTGGACTACAGTTATCTGTTATTTGCAGCTGTCTGTGCACACACCAAATTGTACACCACTGCTACTTACACACACACACACATTGGATAGGAATACATACACATATCTAAGGCCAACGTAATATAATATATCAAAAATACACACACACAGGTGTGGGGAAGAGAAAGACAGCGACAGACAGAATCCCATTATGAGGCCAGTTGCACCCACTACACATCCCATTGGCCTATATCACATGAAGGGCTGATGTCATTCACTGTAGAAATACCTTTGGTTAGCCCTCAGCCCTGTAGTTTCAGTGGTGCTTGTGATAAATGTATAACACTACAGTACAAATAGGTATCCAGGTAGCAGTTGCAATCTTAGTCCTGTCAAATGTAAAGTTATGTGTGAGTGTATGTGTGTGTTTCTCGATGAATGTGGTTGACGCCATTCACACTCACTAAATCTCCTGTACCCCTCCTTCAGCACTGCAGCTGATGTCACTCACCTTCAAAGATACCTTTAGACAGCTTCCCAGCATGTAAGCTCTGTGGTGCTTGCAATAACCGCAAAATGCTATAGTCTAGGAAACTAGTTAGGTAGGAGTTCCAATCCTGATTCTGGCAACTGTGTAAAAGTGAGTGTTTGTGTGAGAGAGTGTGCATCCTTGTAGAGACCTGACTTTGTGGTTATTCACACTTGCAACACTTCCCGTACCCTCCTTTAGCACTGCTGCTGATGTCACTCAACTTCAAAGATACATTTGCACAGCTCTCTAACATGTAAGCTCCCTGGCATGTGTGCAATAAATGTTGGACAATATAGTAGCAATAACTACATAGGTATGGGTTTGAATCTAATCTCTGGCAAGTGTTTGTGTGTGTACATATGTATGTCCGCACCTCAAAGACTTTGGCCCCATTTATACCCAGTACACATCTCAGTGCCTGACGTTAGCAGTCCTGCAGATATCACCCACCTTAAAATTTCCCTTTTGGAAACACTAAACCATGTATGGTCAGTGGTGTATGTGGTAACTGTGTAACATAATGGTCTGAAAAGATAGCTAGATATAAGTTTGAACCTCACCCTTGGCAAATGTAAATATGTGTGTAGGGTAAACTATTTTATGGAATCTCTCACCCACTACATCACCCAATGCCAGTATTTACAAGGGCTAGTGATGTTCCTCAACCTTAGAAGTACCTTGGGACAGCATCCATCTTATCACCTTCATGGCATGTGCACTAAATGTGGTACACTGTAATAGCAATACATAGCTAGGTAGGGGTTTGAAACTCAATACTGGCTGGTGTGTGTGTGTTTGTGTGTGTGTGTGTGTGTGTGTGTGTGTGTGTGTGTGTGTGTGTGTGTGTGTGTGTGTGCGTGTGTGCGCATGTGTGTGTCATCAGTATCCTGTGTGGGGGTCAGTGTGATTGTGTAAGAACAGGATCCATTACAGGGTGGGTTTTGCTAAATTATTATGTTGATGATCTAGTATCTGTCACAATGTCCACATTACAAGGCCAACAGTTGTCAAACGCCAGAGAGGTTGGTGTAGACAATCCACAGCCTTAAATGTGTTAGTATGTATTAGTGAGCAATATAGGCAACCCTTCTATTACTCAGAGACCACTCTCCACCCACGTATTATACAAAAACACACTTGGCTAGGTACAACCACTATATTGGTAGCTCCCCTGAATATTGTCTCACAGATAGTACCCACAGTGTGATTGCAGAGGACTACATGCCTGTTGACCAAAGCAGTGCCACTGACATCAGAAAGTATTTTGATGTGTTACATCTCCTGACTGAGTGTGTGCTATCCAGCAAATAAAAGGACATGGCACCCTGTTCCATCCCCTCAGTAGCCCAATAAATGTGTACAGTGGCCCTTTTGCCGTGTTCCTCACTGAACGCCTGCAACAACTGTAAAGTCTACAAATGTACCCCACAAAGGGAATACCATGCCTTATACACATGCCCTGGACAGACGCCATTAACTCCACTGAATACCCGTATCATACTGCCAATGTAGGTGTAATCAATACCTCAATTAAATAGCCAGGTTTCACCAAATGAGGTCAGGAATGCTTACATCAGAAGATACCAATCTGTCCGCACAACATGTCTCAGAGACCTCAAGCACAGTTCCACACGCCAAAGAACATGCATGTGGGACATGTGCACAACCCAGACACTGTCCATGGTATGGAATATAGATGACATACATGGGAAGCAATGGACATCACTGGCCACAGACAATAGAAACCTGGATGAGTGGATGGGGAATACAATACCCACCCCTGGGGACCACTCCAGTAACTGTACTCCTGAGCCACAATGGGGACTATTATCATGTGGCCTAATGCCAAGGAATTCCCTCGGGCTAGCCTTGTAGAACCTTTAGGTTCATTCACCTACTACACACCTATGAAGCAATGAACCTATGGATCTCAGTACTGGCAAGTGTGTGTGTGTGTGTGTGTGTGTGTGTGTGTGTGTGTGTGTGTGTGTGTGTGTGTGTGTGTGTGCAGTAATCCCAGTGTGTTTGGTTGATGAATATCCCCTGTGGCTATAGTCATTAGCAATTAGAGGTGTGTCCAAACCAGAACATGTACCATTCTCCATTGTACAACAGATGTTGTACATCAACATGTACCTATGTACAACTCTCAGCCTTATAATCTGTGAGGCATATGTAATCACTGTGTTACGGACCGTGAATTACTGTGGACAAACTGTACCCTGCCTATAACATGGTGGATGTGTCACTGCACTGCCATACCCTGTGGCCTTGCTGCATGGCCACATCCTGGTGACACACATATGCCTAGAATGGAAATGGGATACAGCATATGAGAACACATTCTCTCAGCACTTCACTTGTGCGGGGAGAGAGGGGTAAAGCTGGCACTGAATGTGTTGCCAAGTCTGTGGCCAATATCTGTTGTCACAGGATATGTATTAGCTTTGTGCAGTAACTTGCAGCACTTGTGTTTAATGCTGTGGAGGTTGTTGATGTAACTACCAAGGCTGCTGTGACTGTCATCAGTGTCTGCTGCATATCGTCTGCCATAGATGTCTGTCAGGGACTCCATTAGGGATCCAAAGTTGTGTTTGAGGCTAATAAGGGAGTTCAGCAGTCATGGGACACTACCTTTTCCTGCAACAGTGTCTTCCTTCTGACATACACTTCAGTAATTGCATGAAACCATCACATTGTCTCCCAGTGTTTGGAGGACAGTGTCTGGGTTCTGTAGGCTCTGGCTAGTACCATGCATTCATATACCAGTTTGTACATTGCCTGTGTGTATGATTCCAGAGTCATGCAGCTACATCCCATTGCCATGGGTGCAGTGAAGACATCCACCCATGTTTTCATGGCTGCAGAGTCAGCTTTGGAGTGTTTTTTCAAGGTGGTTATCTTTGTGGGGGATGTGGCTGACATGTTGAGTTTCATGTTGATTACAGCCTGTGTGAATCACACCAGGCAGGGATTAACATCTGGAGATGTTCAACAGTCCCATGTTTAAGTGGTCAACACAGTTCAAGGCTGTTGCATCCTCTACCAGGGGTCAGTATGAGCTGGTCTGGGGCACTGGAAATGATAAATCCCAGAAGTTTTGGTCCACTGTACTGGTGATTGGCTACATTCCCCAGGTAGAGGGCTAGTCGAAGACTCATACTATGTTAGTGTTGCAATGGACCATCAGAGATGGAAGGGTGTTGAGGAATGTGCATTGACAGTCTAGGGACATAGATGTGAACCCATAGCAGGTTATAGTCTGGATAGCACCATTACCCCAAGGCAGCTGTATCAGATGTATATCCAATGCATTATGATGGGATGCTAGTCTGGAGGTGTTCCTATCCATAATGAATATGGAGACAACACCACCTGTGAAGGTGTGGTGTGGTCCTTGTTTGGAGGCTGAGAGCTGTGGAATGTATCATAGCCTGATACTGCAGGTCTGCTGTCTGCTGCTGTGAACCACCTCTCCATTGCAGCAGACATGTGTCCTCCACTCCAACAACTGGTATGAGTGACTGCATCCTCAGATGCCCATTGTTGAGCAGCATGATCCTGGGGTTGCATACATGTGTAGCTGTTATGGTGGTAATAACATTAGGAACACTGCCTAATAAGGCACCATAGGGGTGGCAAGACATGTAGCCAGTACCTGGCAACCCAGCAGTGACAGATGTAGGACATCCATGACAAGTTATTGGGTTCTGGCAATCATGCCTATCCAAGCAGGGAGGTCCTGGATCCCCTGAGAATTACACATAACACGTAATGCAGTGTTTCAGTCAACCATCTGTTGATAGTACCGCAGCATCATTCTGGGTGACAGCAGTACACTGCCCATGGCTACTGTCACACCTGCTTTAACCACATAATCAGAGAGTTCAACCATGTCTCCTGTCATGTAGTCCAGAGAGCTGTGTCCCAATTCATTCACACCCACATGGATATGGAGTGATACTAATTGTTGTGGAGTGACATGACTGGCTGCGTCATGTGTTAGGTGAAAGCATGCGATTGATATTTGACTATTGTCTGCTCCATATTCAACCTAGTGAGTGGGATGTGTGTGCCTCAGTATTCAGTTACCCGTGATGACTGTAATGTGCAAGGTGGTTAGCCTTAGGGGCTTAGGTTGGGGGCACACTGAGTAGGGTAAATATGTCTCCCTTGGCATGTGCCATGTCTCTGTGTTTGAGTGGGTGTCCGCCTTGCTAGTCTGTGGTGTTTGGGTAGATGTCCATTGAGAGCCTCTGGGAAGGTGGGTTTGTGGCTTTTCACTGTATGTCATGGCTGTCAAAGTGGGTGTCATGGTGAGCCATATGTTCCACATAGTGCTGCACAGGTGTTGATCTTATACTCTTGACCTGTTAGTCAATTCTTTGCTGGAGAGCTACATTATCCACATTGGGTGATATATGAGTAATCCTCACAGGTCTGAGTGTTTGGCATTTAGAGGGGAGGGTTGTCTGTGTGCATGTTGTAGTTTCAACAGTGCCCCAGAATGGACCTGTGCACCAGGTCAATGGTTGAAAGCACAGATAACCACCCTTCAAACATGCCAGGAGGGGTGGACATAACTAGTAACTACTGGGGTGACATCTGTGATGAACGAGTACTGCTGATGGCTCACAGGTGTGCCACACTTCATGATACAATAACCTGGTGAAGTGTCAAGCCATAATGTTAGTTGAAGTGCAAGACAGAAAGAACCAGCATGATGTATTGGTGGAACAGAAGGCAGACTGTCTGCCACCTGTAATACTTTACCACAGCTGTGCAGTTATCAGCAGCTTTGGCCATATGAAAGTTAAGTAAGCTCTGTAGTGTGTACGGTAACTGTGTAACACTATAGTAGACATACCTAGATAGGCAGGAGTTCTAATCCCAATACTGGCAAGTGTGTGTGAGTCATGTACTGTCTGGTTCTTGCCATTTTTGACCATTGTACTACCCTTTACACTTCCCTTCACTCCAATTTAGTAGATCTGTTGATGTCATCCACCTTAGAAGTACCTGTGGAAGAGGTGGAATGTCAAAGCTCTGTGGTGCATCTGGTAACTGTGTAGCACTATAGTAAGAATACCTGCAGAGGCAGGAGTTCTAATCCTAATGCTGGCAACTATTGTGTGTGAGGATCGTATCATTTGTGGCTTATACCATTTTGATGTGTATACCATACATGACTGGTGACCACTTCCCACTGCCATTACGTTATATAGTGTGATGACAGCATCTGCCTCACATGCAGCAGGTTAAACCATTGTACAGTCCACTGGACAGATGTGTCTGGAATATCTATATGTTTGAAACCTATACATGATCGGAAGTGGTCTGTGTTCCTTAACAATGTCCATGTATGTGATATTATAGCCAAAAAGGCCACAGTGAGTGTACTGACACATATGGCAGAATGAGGTATCATACCTGACTGAAACATCATGCTGATAGAATGTCTGCTGCACTCACAGGTGGCCTGCCTTGTAGGTGCAATACATGAATACAGATATTTGGTTTTACAAGTGAACTGTAATGGGTCACATTAAAGGCTGGAAGAGGTGTGAGCTGTCATATTGTGGTCCTAATTAGTATGTAACAGGAACACCTTGCATCTTAAGAAGGGTATGCTCACAATTTATATCCACTGTATACCAGTAATGTGTCATGCATGCCCTTACTTTGGGACGTTTGTCCAGCACAATTTGCTGGCCTCTTTCCAGACATATTGGCACTGACAAGTTGTGAGGTATGCTACAGGAATGTTGAATTCATGTCAGATAGGCCCCAGTGGTGACCAGTGTCATGCAATACAGTTAACCACAGCACAAGTAAACATGCACAACAAGCAATATAGCTATTGCATAAAGCAATATAGCTATAACTGATGGTTGTGTGCATGGTAAATTGCATAAGTTTCACATGTCTGGGTTATTGCCAGGCAACAACAGAACAATGTGATACCCACCAGCTTCAGGCTGCTGTCCCATATGCAGACCAGAGGGTCCTAGGTAGTTGTGAGAGGGAGTTATTGTCAGCAGAACCACGTGTAGCCTTGGTATAGGATGGATGCAGCATGTCTGCACACCTACAATACTAACCACAATAATACACAATGTCCTGTCCTCACCATAGATGTGCACTTCTGTGCATTAGAAAATCCCAATTGGACCTGACACATGCATGTAGATACAATGCAGATACATGTATGTCTGATACATTAGTGTGCTAATCCCAACTGGGCCCTTACCTGCACACTCCTCATCCAGTGTGTGTGTGTGCATGTGTGTGCGTGTGTTTGTGCGTGTGTGTGTGTGTGTGTGTGTGTGTGTGTGTGTGTGTGTGTGTGTGTGTGTGTGTGTGTGTGTGTGTATGGGTGTGTGTGCAACCAACCTCCACAATGCTTTCCTCAGTATCATGGCTTGTGCATTTGGCATGTAGCCCAAGTGTGGTGAGGTGCTACTCAGTGGGTGTCAGTGTGGACTGGATGGCTGGGCCCCCACCTGTTTGTAGCTGGTCCCTTGCTACAGCATCAGCCCATTGATGGGCATGGCATTTGAGGTTGGTGGCCTGATGCTGCACATACATGTATGTTCTGCTGTGCAGGCTGGCATCATTTACCCTGTGGACCACACTGTTCCACAGGGCAGCCCTCTCCACACATCTTCTGCTCTCCATTCACATGACAGGGCATAATGCCCAATCACATATTGGGTGATGATGTCTGTTTCCCCAAAAGAGAATGCTGGTAGGTGAGCACTATGCATGTTATCTGGAAGACATACACAAGCAATGGTCACAGGACTTCATACAGTTGTCAAAATGCACATCAACAGTGGATATTACTTGCAAATAATCCAGACTACACCGGAAACCTCCACGCTATTATGGCTATAGCAGCTTGCTTTACATGCCTATCCCTGAGCTATCTTGATATTGATAGCTATATGAGATATCAGTTTTGGACACTTGATTGTATAATCCTCTATCCTCCATTCATTTCTTTGTAGTGGGTTGACAGTGGTCATCTTCCATGTGGATGGGGTGTGTATGATGGCAGGTCTGTGTTTGACTGTGGTGTGTGATGGAGCACTGAGCACATGCCCGGGTTCATATAGGAGGCAGACACTGATGTTATTATGTCCCATGGATATATGCTGTTGTTACCATCAGTAGGCAATATGTACATGCTCACCATCGCTGTGGGGAGGGGAGGAGTGTGGTTGATGTGCATATCTCCATGTACAACTGGGGTGGACAGGGTGGTGATGTTCCCACCTAACCTGTGTGATGCAGGTTGCCTATATCCATGGCATGCGTGTATGAGGTGTTTTTTACCCCCAGTACAGGGTGAATTTTGTTGTTTCATCTGAGATGTACAACATATGTAGAGACATGGTTGCAATTGTCCTTGGTGGTGTGGATATGTCCGAATCATAGTCATAGTCAGCCTTACAGGACATTACCTGTGAACTTACCTGCTTGCTCAGATATAGGTAGACTTGCTTCAAAGTTGTTGCCTGCACCTACGTGTCACTGTATAGCCAATGTAGCAACCTATTATGTGGTTTATGTATTGCTACTGTCCACCAAAGGGGATTACTCTACCTTGGTGGAGGCTGGATATACAGGTCAGGTACTGCTGTGTCCGTATAGCTACAGTGGATATAAAGGGTACACACCTCTGATACACTGCCTGGTATTTGTGCAATTGGTACATGACACCACAATACCTCATTTCATAACAATTCCCACCTGTAGTGTGACCTATATCCTGTACAATTCAACTGAAAACATAACAATCTGGTCTGTAAAACATATGAAATAATACTCACTACAATAAGCCAGCTGAATGAGTGTGCACACCCTTAAACTTGTGCATGCACCTCTTGAGATGGTTACAGCATTCATCTGTCTTGGTCTGGACTATAACATCATGGCATATATTTACTTGCCAATAGTTGCTAACCTTCCTAGAAACACTTTTGCTTGTATTGCAATGGAATTGGACAGGTTAGGGGTCACAATCAAGATGAGAAACATTATAAAATTATCTTTTGTGGTCTGATTGTCATATAGGACACAAACCTGGCATTCCAACAGGTGTGTGTGCACTTGTGATATCCACTATATATAGGTGTTGATATAGCTGGCAGTGGTAGGCATGGAAAGAGGGTCATAACACAGGAGGACACTTCTCTGAGTAATACCCGATAATCATGCTGACTCCAGTACCCACATCAGTGTTAGGGCAATGCAACCATCAGTAGCTGTACACACATATTCCTGTTGTATGCACTGACACTGATATAACACACATGTGCAACATGCACAACCTATTTACCTGACTGCTTGAAACTCATGTGATTAGTTGTGCGCTTTCCAGCTGAACATATGCATACATACATGTGCTCAGGGGATACCTGGTATACATTTCTGTTGAATGTAAGTATGGCACACTGTATTTACATTCTTGATGCTCAATCATACTTCTCAACCTGTTACAGCAGTACGTCTAGACAATGGCACACATAAATAGGTGTCAAAAGGGACATCAGTATTGATACTGTATTAATATAGCTGCACCATACATTAGTACGTTGATTGCACAGTAGGGTTTGACATCACTGTGATAACCTGAAAGATCTCCAACAGTCATAAGTAGGCTATTATGTTACAACGCCATTTCTCACAGACCTGCCAATGGTTTGGCTGACTTAAAACAGGTATATGTGTATGTGACTACAAATAGTCACACATGTGGTTATTGTCCAGAAGAACACTGTACAGTTGAATGTTGTTAAGTCAGTATATCACATGCAGTTCAACACATGTCTGCAACAGTACTCTACTATACACACCCCCCATAGGTGTCAGCTTTACAAGGCAAACATGTTCATATTCACAATTACAGATAGCATGGATATGGAAAACATCACATTAACTGACCTAGCAGTGGCACAGTCACAACTGTTTGACAGACACTCCTGCGGTTGTCATATATGAGCCGTCCTTTCCCAGGTGAGTCAAGCCCCTGACCTGTGATCCCACCTCACAACCTCTCAGAGCATCACATCTGGACAATGCCTAAAATGATGGGGGGATAAATAGGGACACACTTTATATATACCAGTTATAAACATAGGAAGTTCATAGAATTATATATTTAGCATTACAGTGAATATTCTTAAGGATGTGGAGTCTTAAACTCAAGTGCTTCTCATTACCTGATGAATTCAGTCCTCAGCTATTTGCCAGAAAAGTACAGATCTTAGGAGGAACAGACAAAAATACATGATGGTAACACGTGGACATTCTGTGAGGATTAGTACAGTTGAGAGGTATATCTGTGATATCTCCCACTGCAAAGGGGGCCAGATGCTATGGTCATAGCAGCTGTTTAGCAGGACATTAGTACAGCATGTCTTGGGACATATATTCCTCCAAATCATATTTCCCCTTATTACAGACCAAGTACTACACTCAGTTATTTGCTTACATGTTCCACTTACCTTATTTCTTTCTTCTCTTTTTCCACTTAATTTTTCATTTGTTATTTCTTTCTCTCTTTCTCTCTCTCTCTCTGTGCACTACAGAGATAGAGCTGGCTTGAATAGGTGGCAGCATGGCTTTTGTAGGTAATGCTCATGACCAGGTGATGGCCTGTGCACCTATTGGGGTTCCCCACTTGCTAATTTCATGCAGAGCAGCTGTGTAGTTCTTCCAGTAGCCAATGTCATGGCAACACACTCCTATAAATGAGTACTCCATGTGGGCATTGGCCCTTTCCCTTACTTGTGAGGAAGACATCCTGGAGTGGTGGGGCTAATACCTCTTACAACAAGACTTGTGGAGACAAGCCAACTAAATGGTGGGGAAGG